>NC_069501.1:1015338819-1015400811 GCF_027579735.1 Bombina bombina
TGGAGGTGGTGAAGTAAGTTTGTGCTAAGATTTCTACGTTGATATGCGCTATATTCTCAGAGTACTGCGAATGTCAGAGGGACGTGAAGGGAGTATCACTTATTTGAATACGATGATTTCCCTAACGGGGGTCTATTTCATAAGTTCTCTGTTATCGGTCGTAGAGATTCATCTCCTACCTCCCTTTTCAGATCGACGATATACTCTCAATTTACCATTACCTCTACTAATAACTGTTTTAGTACTGGTTTGGCTATCTGCTATATGTGGATGGGTGTCTTTTGGTAAGTATGTTTTCATTACTTAAGACACTCTCAGCTATGGTTTGGCACTTTATGCATTTATATAAAGTTCTAAATATATGTAATGTACTTATATTTGTCATGAGTTCATGTATTTCCTTCTGTAGACTGTCAGTTTCATATTTGGGGAATGTAAGCATTTTAAGAAATGTTTTTCTTACCTGGGGTTTAGTCTTTTTTCAATTGACTACTTCTTGCAATTGCGGGTATTAGGCCCGCGGGTGCGTCAAATGCTAAACTTTATTGCGTCATTCTTGGCACGAGAAATTTTTGGCGCGAAAAAATAAAGTTTATGACGCAACTAAGTCATTTCCGGCGTCATACGTGACGCCGAGACCTTTCACGCGGCAGCATCATTAGTGACGCAAGTGTGTCATTTCCGGTTATTTTTGGCGCCAAAAATGAGTTTACGTTACGTTGTGCGTCATACTTGGCACCAAACTTTTTCATTATTTCAATACCCCTTGTATGTTTGCCTCTTGCTTTTTGCTATCAGAGGCCTATGCTATTGCATTTTGCTTTATATGTTGTTTTTTTCTCTTACATTGTGCAAGATGTTCCAATCTGATCCTGCCTCAGAAGTTTCTGCTGGAACATTGCTGCCTGACATCGGTTCTACCAAAGCTAAGTGCATTTGTTGTAAAATTGTAGAAATTATTCCACCGAATGTCATTTGTAATAGTTGTCATGATAAACTTTTACATGCAGATAGTGTTTCCATCAGTAATAGTACATTGCCAGTTGCAGTTCCTTCAACTTCTAATGTGCATGATATACCTGTAAATTTTAAAGAATTTGTTTCTGATTCTATTATGAAGGCTTTGTCTGCATTTCCACCTTCTAATAAACGTAAAAGGTCTTTTAAAACTTCTCATTTAGCTGATGAAATTTCAAATGACCAACAACATAATAATTTATCCTCTTCTGATGAGGATCTATCTGATTCAGAAGATCCTTCCTCAGACATTGACACTGACAAATCTACTTATTTATTTAAAATAGAGTATATGCGTTCTTTATTAAAAGAAGTGTTAATTACTTTGGATATTGAGGTAACCAGTCCTATTGACGTTCAGTCTAATAAACGTTTAAATGCTGTTTTTAAACCTCCTGTGGTTTCTCCAGGGGTTTTTCCTATTCCTGAGGCTATTTCTGATATGATTTCTAGGGAATGGAATAAGCCGGGTACTTCTTTTATTCCTTCTTCAAGGTTTAAAAATTGTATCCTTTACCAGCAAAATCTATAGAGTTTTGGGAAAAAATCCCCAAAGTTGATGGGGCTATTTCTACTCTTGCTAAACGTACCACTATTCCTATGGAAGATAGCACTTCTTTTAAGGATCCTTTAGATAGGAAGCTTGAATCTTATCTAAGGAAGGCCTATTTATATTCAGGTCATCTTCTCAGACCTGCTATTTCTTTGGCTGATATTGCGGCTGCATCAACTTTCTGGTTGGAAAATTTAGCACAACATGAATTGGATTCTGACATATCTAGCGTTATTCGCTTACTGCAACATGCTAATCATTTTATTTGTGATGCCATTTTTGATATTATCAAAATTGATGTTAGATCCATGTCTTTAGCTGTATTAGCTAGAAGAACTTTGTGGCTTAAGTCTTGGAATGCTGATATGACATTTAAATCTAGACTACTATCTCTTTCTTTCCAAGGTAATAATTTATTTGGCTCTCAGTTGGATTCTATTATTTCACCTATCACTGGGGGAAAAGGAGTTTTTTTGCCTCAGGATAAAAAACCTACGTGTAAATCTAAGACTTCTAACCGTTGTCGTTCCTTTTGTCAGAATAAGGAACAAAAACTCAATCCTCCCCCCAAGGATTCTGCTTCCAATTGGAAGCCTTCCTCAAATTGGAATAAATCCAAGCCATTTAGGAAACTAAAGTCAGCCCCTAAGTCCGCATGAAGTTGCGGCCCTCATTCCAGCTCAGCTGGTAGGAGGCAGATTAAGGTTTTTCAAGGATTTTTGGATAAAGTCTGTCCAAAATCATTCGATTCAGAGCATTGTCTCTCAAGGGTATCTAATAGGATTCAGAGTAAGACCTCCTGTGAGAAGATTTTTTCTCTCACCCCTGTAAATCCAGTAAAAGCTCAGGCTTTTCTGAAGTGTATTTCAGACCTGGAGTCTTCAGGGATAATCATTCCAGTTCCTCCTCAGGAACAAGGTTTGGGGTTTTATTCAAACCTATTCATTGTACCAAAGAGAGAAAATTTATTCAGACCAGTTCTGGATCTAAACATTTTGAATCGTTATGTAAGAGTACCAACTTTCAAGATGGTGACTATAAGGACTATTCTGCCTTTTGTTCAGCAAGGACATTATATGTCCACAATAGACTTGCAGGATACATACCTTCATATTCCGATTCATCCAGAACACTATCAGTTTCTGAGATTCTCTTTTCTAGACAAGCATTACCAATTTGTTGCTCTTCCATTTGGCCTAGCAACAGCTCCAAGAATCTTTTCAAAGGTTCTGGGTGCCCTACTATCTGTAACCAGAGAGCAGGGTATTGTGGTGTTTCCTTATTTGGACGATATCTTCATACTAGCTCAGTCTTTACGTACTGCAGAATCTCACACAAATCAACTAGTGTTGTTTCTTCGGAAACATGGTTGGAGGATCAATTTACCAAAAAGTTTCTTGATTCCTCAGACAAGGGTCACCTTTTTAGGCTTCCAGATAGATTCAGTGTCCATGACTCTGTCTCTAACAGACAAGAGACGTTTAAAATTTGTCGCAGCATGCTGGCACCTTCAGTCTCAGTCATTCCCTTCAGTGGCTTTGTGCATGGAAGTTTTAGGTCTCATGACTGCAGCATCAGACGCAATCCCCTTTGCTCGTTTTCACATGAGACCTCTACAACTTTGTATGCTGAATCAATGGTGCAGGGATTATACAAAGATATCACAATTAATATCCTTGAATCCCAATGTACGACACTCTCTGACATGGTGGATAGATTTGTTCGGCCAACCTGGACTGTGATCTCAACAGATGCAAGTCTTTCAGGTTGGGGAGCTGTTTGGGGATCTCTGACAGCACAAGGGGTTTGGAAATCTCAAGAGGCGAGATTACCAATAAATATTTTAGAACTCCGTGCAATTCTCAGGGCTCTTCAGTTTGGCCTCTGCTAAAGAGAGAACCGTTCATTTGTTTTCAGACAGACAATATCACAACTGTGGCTTATGTCAATCATCAGGGTGTGACTCACAGTCCCCAAGCTATGAAAGAAGTATCTCGGATACTTGCTTGGGCGGAATCCAGCTCCTGTCTAATCTCTGCGGTGCATATCCCAGGTGTAGACAATTGGGAGGCGGATTATCTCAGCCGCCAGACTTTACATCCAGGGGAGTGGTCTCTCCATCCAGATGTGTTTTCACAGATTGCACAGATGTGGGGTCTTCCAGAGATAGATCTCATGGCCTCTCATCTAAACAAGAAACTTCCCAGATATCTATCCAGGTCCAGGGATGTTCAGGCGGAAGCAGTGGATGCGTTGACACTTCCTTGGTGTTATCATCCTGCTTACATCTTCCCGCCTCTAGTTCTTCTTCCAAAAGTGATCTCCAAGATCATCATGGAACAGTCTTTTGTGTTGCTGGTGGCTCCAGCATGGCCACACAGGTTTTGGTATGCGGATCTGGTTCGGATGTCCAGTTGCCCGCCTTGTCCACTTCCGTTACGGCCGGACCTACTATCTCAAGGTCCGTTTTTCCATCAGGATCTCAAATCATTAAATTTGAAGGTATGGAAATTGAACGCTTAGTTCTAAGTCATAGAGGTTTCACTGTCTCAGTGATTAATACTATGTTACAAGCTCGTAAATCTGTCTCTAGAAAGATTTATTATTGAGTTTGGAAGACTTACATTTCATGGTGTTCTTCTCATAAATTCTCCTGGCATTCTTTTAGAATTCCTAGAATTTTACAGTTCCTTCAGGATGGTTTGGATAAGGGTTTGTCTGCAAGTTCCTTGAAAGGTCAAATCTCCGCTCTTTCTGTTTTATTTCACAGAAAGATTGCTATACTTCCTGATATTTACTGTTTTGTACAGGCTTTAGTTCGTATTAAGCCTGTCATTAAATCAATTTCTCCTCCTTGGAGTCTTAATTTGGTTCTGAAGGCTTTACAGGCTCCTCCATTTGACCCTATGCATTCTTTGGACATTAAACTACTTTCTTGGAAAGTGTTGTTCCTTTTGGCTATCTCTTCTGCTAGAAGTGTTTCTGAGCTATCTGCTCTTTCTTGTGAGTCTCCTTTTCTGATTTTTCATCAGGATAAGGCAGTTTTGCGGACTTCTTTTCAATTTTTACCTAAGGTTGGGAATTCTAACAACATAAGTAGAGAAATTGTTGTCCCTTCCTTATGTCCTAATCCTAAGAATTCTTTGGAGAGATCCTTACATTCTTTGGATGTGGTAAGAGCTTTGAAATATTATGTGGAAGCTACTAAAAAGTTCAGGAAGACTTCCAGTCTATTTGTTTTATTTTCTGGTCCTAGGAAAGGTCAGAAGGCTTCTGCTATTTCCTTGGCTTCTTGGTTGAAACTTTTGATTCATCAAGCTTATTTGTAGTCGGGTCAGGCCCCGCCTCAGAGAATTACAGCTCATTCTACTAGATCAGTCTCTACTTTGTGGGCTTTTAAGAATGAAGCTTCAGTTGATCAGATTTGCAAAGCGGCGACTTGGTCTTCTTTGCATACATTTACTAAATTCTACCGTTTTGATGTATTTGCTTCTTCGGAAGCAGTTTTTGGTAGAAAAGTTCTTCAGGCAGCTGTTTCAGTTTGATTCTTCTGCTTTTGATTTAAGTTTTTTCTTTCAAAAATGAAATACTTATTTTTTTGGGTTGTGGATTAATTTTTTCAGCGGAATATGGCTGTTTTTATTTTTTATTCCCTCCCTCTCTAGTGACTCTTGAGTGGAAGACTCCACATCTTGGATATTGATATCCCATATGTCACTAGCTCATGGACTCTTGCCAATTAATTGAAAGAAAACATAATTTATGTAAGACCTTACCTGATAAATTCATTTCTTTCATATTGGCAAGAGTCCATGAGGCCCACCCTTTTTATGGCGGTTATGATTTTTTGTATAAAGCACAGTTATTTCCAAATTTCCTTTGTTGATGCTTTCTACTCCTTTCTTTATCACCCTACTGCTTCGCTATTCGTTAAACTGAATTGTGGGTGTGGTGAGGGGTGTATTTATAGGCATTTTGAGGTTTGGGAAACTTTGCCCCTCCTGGTAGGATTGTATATCCCATATGTCACTAGCTCATGGACTCTTGCCAATATGAAAGAAATGAATTTATCAGGTAAGTTCTTACATAAATTATGTTTTTGCATGCAAGTCTAGAACGTTGGGGTTTGAAATGGTCACGTTCCACCTAAGCATTAACACTTTGTGCTTTAGATTTTGCAGCATAATTTTTAAAAATCTTTTGCACAAAGTATCTATAAAAGTTACTAATTTTTGCTTATGGCTTTATCCAGAGCAATACTTGTATCAGAAATGTGTGGTCTTAGCATTCCTCCTTAACTTTTATTTTACTTTTCAAAAAATATGACCTCTGCATTGAATGTTAATTAATAAATTCCAAAAATAGCCAGAATCTTAGGTCCAGTTTTAAGTTCTTGCCAAAGAAATATCTTAGGCAAGAAAGCAAGCACCAAAGGTACTTTGAGGTTTTTCTAATACTCAAATGTGATTAGCAAAGACTATTTAGCAGTGGCAGATATTTGCAGTTTCTTTATTAAAGCTTTATTATAATTGGCATGGAAAGCTGTCTAAGAAGCCAGAAATAATTAATCTTTAGGGCTCCATGTACTAATCGGTGGGTGGACAGCTTCTCAACTCTCGAAGCTGTCCAGCCGCCTTTGCTACACACGGGTAGTGGATCTGTTGATCTGCTTGCCCGTTCAGTATGTATCATTACACACTCATCGGATTGTTTAATGCCCGCCCCTTCATTCGCACGACTAAAGGGGCTGTCAATCACCAAGAGCGAGCGAGCTAGCTCTCAGTGATTTTCCTTCGCCACCTTAGGGTGGTGTAGGGTGTAAGAAGCAGCGGTCTAATGACCACTGCTTCTTACATTGTGGGAAGCAGGCTCACATATGCGAACCTGCCCCGCAAGGGCTCCGGAGCAGCTTTCGTTGCTTCGTACATAGAGCCCATAGAGTAGTCTTTTAATTACCTTTTTCCGTGAATCAGGGAGCAGGTGACTATATGCATAGTAGAGAAACTTTGAGTAGGAGCTAACTCTGTGTAATGGTGCCAAGCTCTGGTAAATAATAAGTGTGAATATAAGGTGCATTAAAACTCATAATTAGGGGGGGGCGTGTCCAGCCAGCAACGGGAGAGGACGCAAAATTTGGGATCTCTAGCCTGAGACTCTAACTTTCTTACATCCCATGAATATTGGTTGGCACTTGATATAAAATATTATTCAGCCACCTGCATGAATACTTGCGGACTACAAAAAGACCAAATTCAGGGATATTAATCCCATCTATACCAGGCTCCAGACTATAGAGGCCTTGTGGCTCAGATTCCTTACCGCCATCTCCTGTTACGCTGTATACAACAATTCATTCTGGGAGATCTTAGAACCAGCCTGCAACGATGTCTTTTATGGAGAAGACTCACAAGCTTTTATATCTATTGCTACAAGACCTAGGTCGACATATGGATAATTGTTTCTCTGACCTAGCAGCTACGATGCAAGCAGCGATGCAGGGAGCAGTCAGCGATACAAACAATAACACAGTCTTAAGGGTCAATCCAGAAGAGCAAGCTACGGAATCCTTTACGAGTGTTGTCACACCAGCTTCCACTTAACAGTTGTGGCATAGAATCTGAGGCCGCATGTCACAACCTGCTTAAGCCGCCTATTACCGCTCGCATGACAAGAGGAGGTTCAGACACAGAACCAGCCGAGAGCGGGATAGCAGTGTCGGGCAAGACTCCTCTGAATATGAACACACTACTGCCGCTCGGCACCAACATTCACTTACCGGCATCTGAGGTGCATCTCATATGTCTAGCTCAGGAGCTGGGAAAGGGCACTGATTGTTGCTCAGAGCCACACGTGAATACGCAGTGGGGTTGGAGGTCGGAAAAGAGCTCCCTTGTGTTGCAGCTGATTGAGAAGAGGCCCGATACAGTAGGCGATCCGACAAGGCCTGCTATTCCTCCACCGATCACCTCAGATCCCTCTCGCACCTGTTTCTCCACGATGGACTCTAGCTCTACCAGGTCAGCCTCCACATTTACAGCGGACCCGCTCATTGGACACGTTGGGTATGAGACTATTGTTGTTTGCAGCAGGAGAGGAATCGGTTAGAAACTTTAGAGAAACGCTGCAGCCTGGAATGTCTATTAATAGTTAGTTTAGACACCCTTCTTAATCGCATCCCCTATGTTTAGCATTTATGAACCCCGCTCTCCACTTTTGTATTTAGAGACATTAGCGTCAGAGGGACATCCCGGGTGCATGATAAATATTGAACAAGGACTGTAACTAGATGATCACCCGGCTTGTCCTTTTATATTGAAAACCCTCCTGACCGTTTCTAACTGTGTTGTATGCCTTTTCTTGAGTATTCATATTCCTATTATTAGTTAATTACAGTTTATTTGAGTGTGATATAGAAGTTATACATATACTACTCTGACCTCTGGCTCTCCTAATAGCATATGTCTGCAACATGTTTCTCATAGCCTTTAGAGGGATCTTTAACTAGCAGGCTGAGTTTCCGGGATTAAGGGATATAAATTACAGT
Organism: Bombina bombina; assembly: GCF_027579735.1. NCBI lineage: Eukaryota > Metazoa > Chordata > Amphibia > Anura > Bombinatoridae > Bombina > Bombina bombina. The sequence goes on from NC_069501.1 coordinate 1,015,346,934, forward strand.
AGAATGTTTTTCTTTCCTAACTGACAGTCCAGGTTATGCCTATGCAGACTAAAGAACCTATTTAGTCCACTCCTCACGTTGGGATTGTAAACATGGGAGTATTAAGCATGGCAAAATGTTGATTTTTAAGGTTTTATATTTTAATATGTCATATATTGTTCCCTTTCTGTGTATACTGGTAACGGAGACTATAGATTATCTTACTGTGCTGAAGAACTCTAATTTTCTAGCGTGCTCTAGACATGACACCCTACACTACCTTTAGAACATGGATATTTCAGGGTTGCAACTGTCTCACACAGTTATAAATGCAGTTTTGCCTACATCTCCTACTGTACACTGTTCAAAAGTTCCACACCGTGATGATTGTGCTCATTGGTAGGCCTCCAGGACTCGTGGACATAAGAAAAAGACATTAGGTCTCTCAGACCTTTTATTTAATCCTAGCTCTTTTATATATACTCTCACATACTTGCAGGAATTGGGCTATAGCTCCTTCTGCTTTCTGAATTTCCCGGGTGTAGAATATCGCATACCCCCTACACAGTTAGCGCTCCTGATAGGCTCACGTTGCACATTGCCTCAGATTTTTAAACCCCTTATGAAGAAACCACACCTGCAGGCATCCTCATACAATTATACCTGAACTGTATCCCTTCAAAGTATGATTGTTTCCAGATTATGGTGATACACCATTTTGCACACGTATAAGCCTCAGAACTCATACATCTATCTAGGGTCCGCAGCCTATCACACTGTAATCATCCACCTCTCTAGTGTATGTCTTACATTATGAACTATATAGCTAGTAGTTCATCATCGTGAGCCATGATCCTTTCTTTCTTTTTTTTGGTCCTCTTTTGTTGACTCAGGCCTATTATACCCTATCTCTAAAATCCATTATCTCCTAACTCACATAGTGTCATGCCCCCCTCTCACACTACTTCCTAATTCCAATATTACATTCCCTGCAGACTATATCTAATTTCCGCCACTAACTTTGCACCGCTGAGGACTAATTTTTTTCTTTTTTTAACTATAGATATTAGGTGAGCATCATACAGTATGCGGGCTAAGACCTCTGTATGCCCTCTAAGGTAGTGTTTTCCCTAGATGTGTCTTAGCCCTCTCTCTATACATACTTTTAGCTGTATGTAGGCTCCAAGAGCGACTTGTTTATTAATTTACCCTACTCTGTTTGGCACAATTTCATTAAAGCCCTTGGACACGCCCCCCCCTTTCCCCCTCACTTACGAGCGGCTCTTGTCCGCTGCTATTCCCCCAAACTACTTTTTTCTTGGCTCTTATTATTCCACTCTAAATGGCCGCCTCGCTTAAAAAAAAAAAAAAAAAAAAAAAAGAGATCCCATTATCAGTCCATTTACTTACTTTCCGGTTGACATTTTTCAGTGATATAACATATACTATCATAGATCTTTATCTGGTCACTCGCGATCCCTCCCAATGGAATCGTTGCTGTCATAGATCTCTCAAATGCCTAAACTTGTTGTATAATTTTATGTCATATGTCAGCATGTACATTTTGTGTTTCTCTTTATAATCTGCACTTCTGTAAATGGACAAAGGTTAATTATTCTATCGCCTAAAATCTCAATAAAAAATTTGTTTAAAAAAAACAAACAAAAAAAAAACTCATAATTAAATATCTGCAAAAAATGTAAATCCTTTTTAGAAAAAACATTGTGCAATGTGCTTTCATTATTAAGCTAGTCTGTTTTTCTTCCCATATAATTAACCTCTTAAAGAGGTTGTGCATTCTGCTAATTTCAGAACTGTTACCCTGCAACATTCTACACACACTATTTTCTTGAACCTTACAGGAGCTCATTTTTATTTGTCTTTAATTGGGCTCAGCAAGGGAAACAAGATTAACATATCTGAGGCATTTTTGGTTGAGAACCTGGGTTATGCTTGCTTATTGGTGGGTAAATGTAAGCCTCCAATAAGCAAGCACTATTCATGGTGCTGAACCTAAAAGGGGCTGGCTGCTAAGATTTACATTCCTGCTTTTAAAATAAAGATAGCAAGAGAACGAAGAAAAATTGATAATAGAAGTAAATTAGACAGTTGCTTAAAATTTCATGATCTATCTGAATCATGAAAGAAAAAATGTGGGTTCAGTGTCCCTTTAAAGTGAGTGTAAAGTTTAACGATACGCTCAACAATATTTGTAATGAAAAAGTAAATGAAGGGCACTTTCATTGATTAAAATCATGGCAGACGCTAAAATATATAAATAATCACCCTTTCAGTTTGTTATACATTCCGCCATTCTTCCGCCCGCAACGCATAGTCTATTTCTCCTACATTGGTGTGTCCGGTCCACGGCTTCATCCTTACTTGTGGGAATATTCTCTTCCCTAACAGGAAATGGCAAAGAGAGCACAGCAAAAGCTGCCCATATAGCCCCCCCTCTGGCTCCGCCCCCCCCAGTCATTCTCTTTGCCGCTCTGAACAAGTAGCATCAACACGGGGATGGTAAAGAGTATGTGGTGTTAGTTGTAGTTTTTTATTCTTCTATCAAGAGTTTATTTTAAAATAGTGCCGGTTTGTACTATTTACTCTAAAACAGAAAGTGATGAAGAGTTCTGTTTAAAGAGGAGTATGATTTTAGCAGCAGTAACTAAAATCAATTGCTGTTCCCACGCAGGACTGTTGAGCCCAGAGAACTTCAGTTGGGGGGAACAGTTTGCAGACTTTTCTGCTCAAGGTATGACTAGTCCATTTTCTAACAAGACATAGTAATGCTAGAAGACTGTCATTTTCCCTTTTTGGGATCGGTAAGCCATTTTCTTAGACTCATAACAGAATGAAGGCTTATTAATGGGCTATATACTGGTTGACACTATTGTGGGCTAAATCGATTGATTTATACAATATTTATATGTCTTTTGGAGTGTTTTGGAACTTGAAAACACTTTGGGAACGTTTTTTAATCGCCTGGCAGTCGTTTAGACACCTATTCTAGTCCAGTATGCAGAGGGAGGAGGCCTCATTTTCGTGCCTTAATTGCGCAGTTACTTCTGGAAGCAGTGCATGCAGCTTCATGTGAGAAGGTCCGGTGGCCATAAAAAACGATTCTGGAAGGCTTATTTCTGTGGCGAATATCCCCTAAGGAAAGCTGAAGCCGCAGCAAGGGCTGTGGCTGGGACTGTAGTGGGTTTAAGCTGGTAAAATGATCAAATAGCTCCGGTTTGCTCATTTAAAAAATTTGAAATTTGGTGTGCAATACTTTCAAAGCATTAAGACACTAGGGTGCAAATTTGGTAAGGATCGGATATTTCCTTCATAGTTTTTCACACATTCAGAAATAAAGTGTGCTCTGTTTAACATTTAAAGAGACAGTAACGGTTTTGTTTAAAAACGGTTTTATTGCATTAATAGCCTGTATAAGCCTGTCTAACATGTCTGTACCTTCAGATAGAACATGTTCTGTATGTATGGAGGCCAAGGTGGTCCCCCCTTTAAATGTATGTGAGAATTGTGCCATGGCGTCCAAACAAAGTAAGGACAGTACTGTCACATTTAATAAGGTTGCCCAAGATGATTCTTCAAATGAAGGTAGTGGGGGTAGTTCACCATCCTCTCCTTCTGTGTCAACACCAGTTATGCCCGCGCAGGCGACACCTAGTACATCTAGCGCGCCAATGCTTGTTACTATGCAACAATTAACGGCAGTAATGGATAATTCTATAGCTAATATTTTATCCAAAATGCCAGCATTTCAAAGAAAGCGTGATTGCTCAGTTTTAAATACAGCGGATGAGCAAGGGTGCGCTGACGATAATTTATCTGTCATACCCTCACACCAGTCAGAATTGGCAGTGAGGGAGGGTCTGTCGGAGGGAGAAATTTCTGATTCAGGAAAAGTTTCTCAACAGGCAGAACCTGATATTGTGACGTTTAAATTTAAGTTAGAACATCTCCACGCCCTGCTTAAGGAGGTGCTAACTACTCTGGACGATTGTGACTCTTTGGTCATTCCAGAAAAATTGTGCAAAGTGGACAAATTCCTAGAGGTCCCTGTGCACCCCGATGCCTTTCCGATACCCAAAAGGGTGGCAGACATAGTGACTAAGGAGTGGGAGAAACCAGGCATACCTTTTGTCCCACCTCCTATATTTAAGAAAATGTTCCCCATTGTCGACCCAAGGAGGGACGCATGGCAAACAGTCCCTAAGGTTGAGGGGGCAGTTTCTACGTTGGCCAAACGCACAACTTTTCCCATTGAGGACAGTTGTGCTTTCAAAGATCCTATGGATAAAAAATTGGAGGGTTTGCTTAAAAAGATTTGTTCAGCAAGGCTTCCTCCTCCAACCAATTTCGTGCATTATTCCTGTCACAACGGCGGCGTGTTTTTGGTTCGAAGAACTAGAAATTTCGCTCAATAAGGAGACTCCATATGAGGAAGTCATGGACAGAATTCACGCACTTAAGTTGGCTAATTCCTTTATTTTAGATGCCGCTTTGCAATTGGCGAAGTTAGCAGCGAAAAATTCAGGTTTTGCAATTGTGGCACGCAGAGCGCTCTGGCTAAAGTCTTGGTCGGCGGATGTGTCTTCCAAGACAAAATTGCTTAATATTCCTTTCAAAGGTAAGACCCTTTTTGGGCCAGAATTGAAGGAGATTATTTCAGACATCACTGGGGGAAAGGGCCATGCCCTCCCACAGGATAGGCCCTTTAAGGCTAAGAATAAATCTAATTTTCGTTCCTTTCGCAACTTCAGGAACGGACCGTCTCCTAACTCTGCAGCCTCTAGACAAGAGGGTACCGCTTCCCAGGCTAAGCCAGCATGGAAACCAATGCAAGGCTGAAACAAGGGTAAACAGGCCAAGAAGCCTGCTGCTGCTACCAAGACAGCATGAAGGGGTAGCCCCCGATCCGAGACCGGATCTAGTAGGGGGCAGACTTTCTCTCTTTGCTCAGGCTTGGGCAAGAGATGTTCAGGATCCCTGGGCACTAGAAATAGTCTCTCAGGGTTATCTTCTAGAATTCAAGGAACTTCCTCTAAGGGGAAGGTTTCACATGTCTCGCTTATCCTCAGACCAGATAAAGAGACAGGCATTCTTACATTGCGTAGGAGATCTATTAAAGATGGGAGTGATACACCCAGTTCCAACAGTGGAAGAAGGTCAGGGGTTTTACTCAAACCTGTTTCTAGTTCCCAAAAAAGAGGGAACTTTCAGACCAATTCTGGATTTAAAAATTCTAAACAAATTCCTCAGAGTTCCATCGTTCAAAATGGAAACCATTCGAACGATTTTACCAACAATCCAGGAGGGTCAATACATGACTACCGTGGATTTAAAGGATGCGTACCTACATATTCCTATCCACAAAGATCATCATCAGTTCCTAAGGTTCGCCTTTCTGGACAAACATTACCAGTTCGTGGCTCTTCCGTTTGGTTTAGCCACTGCTCCCAGAATTTTCACAAAGGTGCTAGGGTCCCTTCTAGCGGTTCTAAGACCGAGGGGCATTGCTGTGGCACCTTACCTAGACGACATCCTAATCCAAGCGTCGTCCCTTTCCAGATCAAGGGCTCATACAGACATTGTATTAGCTTTTCTCAGGTCTCACGGGTGGAAGGTGAACGTGGAAAAGAGTTTCCTGTCCCCGTCTCCAAGAGTTCCTTTTCTGGGAACAATTATAGATTCTGTAGAAATGAAGATCTTTCTGACAGAGGTCAGAAAATCAAAGCTTCTAAAGACTTGTCAAGTTCTTCAATCTATTCCTCAGCCTTCCATAGCTCAGTGCATGGAAGTGATAGGTCTAATGGTTGCAGCAATGGACGTGGTTCCTTTTGCTCGAATTCATCTAAGACCATTGCAACTGTGCATGCTCAGACAGTGGAATGGGGATTATGCAGACTTGTCTCCCCAGATTCAAGTAGACTAGTCAACCAGAGACTCACTCCGTTGGTGGTTGACTCAGGATCACCTGTCTCAGGGAATGAGTTTCCGCAGACCAGAGTGGGTCATTCTCGCGACCGACGCCAGTCTATTAGGCTGGGGCGCGGTCTGGGACTCCCTGAAAGCTCAGGGTCTATGGTCTCGGGAAGAGTCTCTTCTCCCGATAAACATCTTGGAACTGAGAGAGATATTCAATGCGCTCCGGGCTTGGCCTCAACTAGCGAAGGCCGGATTCATAAGATTCCAGTCGGATAACATGATGACTGTAGCTTACATCAATCATCAGGGAGGAACAAAGAGTTCATTGGCGATGAGAGAGGTATCCAAGATCATCAAATGGGCGGAGGATCACTCCTGCCACCTATCTGCAATCCACATCCCAGGAGTAGACAACTGGGAGGCGGATTATTTGAGTCGTCAGACTTTTCATCCGGGGGAGTGGGAACTCCACCCGGAGGTCTTTGCCCAGTTAACTCAATTATGGGGCATTCCAGACATGGATCTGATGGCGTCTCGTCAGAACTTCAAGGTTCCTCGCTGCGGGTCCAGATCCAGGAATCCCAAGGCGACTCTAGTGGATGCATTAGTGGCGCCTTGGTCGTTCAATCTAGCTTATGTGTTTCCACCGTTTCCTCTCCTTCCCAGGCTCGTAGCCAGGATCAAACAGGAGAAGGCCTCGGTGATTCTGATAGCTACTGCGTGGCTACGCAGGACTTGGTATGCAGACCTGGTGAATATGTCATCGGCTCCACCATGGAAGCTACCTTTGAGACAGGATCTTCTAGTACAAGGTCCATTTGAACATCCAAATCTAGCCTCTCTGCAGCTGACTGCTTGGAAATTGAATGCTTGATTTTATCTAAGCGTGGGTTTTCAGATTCAGTTATAGATACTCTGGTCCAAGCCAGAAAACCTGTGACTAGGAAAATTTACCATAAAATATGGAAAAAATATATCTGTTGGTGTGAATCCAAGGGATTCTCTTGGAGTAAAATTAAGATTCTTTCCTTTCTCCAAGAGGGTTTGGATAAAGGGTTGTCAGCGAGTCCTCTAAAAGGACAGATATCTGCTTTGTCTGTTTTGTTACACAAACGCCTGGCAGCAGTGCCAGATGTACAAGCTTTTGTACAGGCCTTAGTCAGAATCAAGCCTGTTTACAGACCCATGACTCCTCCATGGAGTCTAAATTTAGTTCTTTCAGTTCTTCAAGGGGTTCCGTTTGAACCTTTACATTCCATTGATATTAAGTTACTATCTTGGAAAGTTCTGTTTTTGGTTGCTATTTCTTCTGCTAGAAGAGTTTCTGAATTGTCTGCTTTGCAGTGTGATCCACCCTATCTGGTATTCCATGCAGATAAGGTTGTTTTGCGTACCAAACCTGGTTTTCTTCCAAAAGTGGTTTCCAACAGGAATATTAACCAGGAAATAGTTGTTCCTTCTCTGTGTCCGAATCCAGTTTCGAAGAAGGAACGTTTGTTACACAATTTAGATGTGGTCCGTGCTTTAAAATTCTATTTAGATGCAACAAAGGATTTCAGACAGACTTCATCTTTGTTTGTCGTTTATTCTGGTAAGAGGAGAGGACAGAAAGCTACTGCTACCTCTTTCCTTTTGGCTGAAAAGCATCATCCGATTGGCTTATGAGACTGCCGGACAGCAGCCTCCTGAACGAATTACAGCTCATTCTACTAGAGCTGTGGCTTCCACATGGGCCTTCAAGAACGAGGCTTCTGTTGATCAGATATGTAAGGCAGCGACTTGGTCTTCTCTGCACACTTTTGCCAAATTTTACAAATTCGATACTTATGCTTCTTCGGAGGCTATTTTTGGGAGAAAGGTTTTGCAAGCCGTGGTGCCTTCCGTTTAGGTAACCTGACTTGTTCCCTCCCTTCATCCGTGTCCTAAAGCTTTGGTATTGGTTCCCACAAGTAAGGATGAAGCCGTGGACCGGACACACCAATGTAGGAGAAAACAGAATTTATGCTTACCTGATAAATTTCTTTCTCCTACGGTGTGTCCGGTCCATGGCCCGCCCTGGCTTTTTAGTCAGGTTTCAAATTTTTTCTTTCTATACACTACAGTCACCACGGCACCCTATGGTTTCTCCTTTTTCTCCTAACCGTCGGTCGAATGACTGGGGGGCGGAGCCAGAGGGGGGCTATATGGGCAGCTTTTGCTGTGCTCTCTTTTCCATTTCCTGTTAGGGAAGAGAATATTCCCACAAGTAAGGATGAAGCCGTGGACCGGACACACCGTAGGAGAAAGAAATTTATCAGGTAAGCATACATTCTGTTTTCAGTGTAAAATGATGAATCATGCTGTAGGTAATTGTTACAATTTATATAAGAAACTGAAAGGGCGATTATTTATATATTTTCACATCTGCAATGCTTTTATTCAGTGAAAGTGCCCTTAATTAACTTTTGTATTACAAATATTGTTGAGCATATCATAAAGCTTTTACAATCACTTTAACCGCAATATGTGTATATAATTTTTTTTTTTCTTTTTTTGCTTTTGGAATAAATGAACCCCCCTTGTTTTACACTATACAGGTGCTCCACAGAAGGAAGTGTATTTCATGGGACTAATTGACATCTTAACGCAGTATGATGCAAAAAAGAAAGCCGCCCATGCCGCCAAGACTGTGAAACACGGGGTATTTCTTTGTTTTATAAATTGTATAGTGTGTTTAATGTTGAATATGCATGCAAAGTATCTATTGAGAGTAAGATTTTATGCTGAGTGGCTTTTCACAAATGAAATGTTTAAAGGTATACATAGGGTAACATTACTTAAACAGCTATTTTGAGAAACATAAACAGGAAATGTACTTAACGCAAATAATAAAATAGAAAATAACAGCTTCTATAGGCTTAAAGGGACATGAAACCCAAAAAATGTATTTCATTATTCAGATAGAGAATACAATTTTAAACAACTTTCTAATTTACTTCTATTATCTAATCTGTTTTATTCTCTTGGTGTCATTTGTTGAAGGAGCAGCCATGCACTACTGGTTTCTAACTGAACACATGGATGAGCCAATGACAATCAGTTTATATATGCAGCCACCAATCAACAGTTAGAACCTAGGTTCTCTGCTGCACAGGAACTTTCCTAGATAAACATTTCAGCAAAGGATAACAAGAGAAAGAAGCAAATTAAATAATAGAAGTAAATTGGAAAGTGGTTTGAAATTGTATTCTCTATCTGAATCATGAAAGAAAATATGTTGGATTCATGTCCCTTTAAGTGGCAAGTATTTAGTGCAACCTCCCCTTACACTTGAGCAATAGCAGGAACCTGGCTCTCGTAAATGGAATGGAACCCTTATTAATGTCATTGCTAACACCTGTATTTATCCTACTATTTCATATAAAAATTACTGCTGTGAAAAACAAAGTTTATGCTTACTTGATAAATTTCTTTCTTTCCGGGCATGGAGAGTCCATGACATCATTCCAATTATTAGTGGGATATTCAACTCCTGGCCAGCAGGAGGAGGCAAAGAGCACCCCAGCAAAGCTGTTAAGTGCAACTTCGCTTACCCTTACATACTAAGGGAACACACTCTGTCAAGACAAACACATCCTGAAAAGAATCATAAACGTAATGGATTTCAAAATGTTATGTACAAGAAAAAAATAGTACTGTAGAATTGTTTGTAGAGACAACTGAATACATCTTGTGTCCCAATGAAAAATATATCAACACATGAGATTAAATATTTAATCCTAATTCCAGTTTTAAATTTAGATACATGACAGATATTTTTTTTTTTTTCTTTTTTCTTTTTTTTTTTTTTCTTTAATTTTTTTAGAAGTGACCATTCATCAAAATAGGTTAATTAAAAAATAACCCAATAAGGATGTAGAAACAAAAAGTACATTGTCAAAATGACAACGAATGGCACAGACAAGAGCAAAGAGCTCCTCAGTTCATGAGAAGAGATATTGGTGCCCAAAACTAAGAGTATGATGCATTAATCATTCCGAGTCACATACGCTAATAATATCACCTCAATGAGAGTGAAAATAAAATAAAGTATTCCTTTAATACAGATATAGAAATAAATATAATAGCGTTCTGATGAGAATGATACATGAAAACAAAAACATGTAATAAAAAATGCAACCCCTGTATACGAGATAGAACAAACATGTCAGACGTAAGTACAGATACATGGAGCCCCTGTACAAGTACAATAATATAGAAAAACATTAATATGTTATATATGTCTCATTATAACAAAAAGGATCAATTATGACCCTTTATCACTGCAGAAAAATAGGGATAATCACAACAATGTTAATCCCTCAAACATATAATACTACGCACAGCATAGAACAGGTAAAATAAGCAGACAAAAGGCATCAATATATACCTCTACTGAAACAGGAAAGGGATTAAACATATCAAATTAAATAAACCCTAACAACATACAGTTAATATACACTGCAGACAAAGGATAAATAATAAAATATAAAATGTATAAATATCTACATTAGAAAGATGGGGGAAAACATGAAATGCTATAACCCGTAATATCCAATCTCAACGCTTATGAGAATCAGAAGCATCATGTTAACATTAGCCAGTTCTAAAAGGCATATGGATGTAATCATATCTAGGCTTGAAGTTATTACTGCCACTCTGACACACAAAAAGACAAAATAATTGTGAAAATTGGAATTTAGATTCCAAGGAGTAGAAAAATGAATTGCCACAAGATGGCAGCAAATGCCAGGGAGCTTCAGAGAGAAAAGCATTTGTGATCTGATTCTTATAAAACTGTAGAGAATTTCCGTGTTCATAAAATAAGTACAGAAAACACTGTCCCCACACATCTCAGTCTCTTACTCTAAAATGATGTGAGAGAAGACTAAATGGGATATTTACAGAAGTGCATCGCACACTGAAAACGGTACAAGCTAACTAGTCAGAACGGCATCTCCGGTATTATGGTAGAGGAGTTAACGCCGACTATGAGGAGAGAGAATTACATGAGACTTCTTGAGCTAGCAATGTGCTAGACTCAATTAAAACATTGCCATAATAAGAATACCTACTGCTCCCTGAAGGCCTTCTCAGATTTCATGGGAGCGGAGATCATGCCAAAAAAGATCCTGTGGCTGGAAAATTAACCACACCGTCACCGGATCGCACACGTAAAATAAAAACTCTCCTGGATTCTACCCCAGACCTCCGGAGCCAATCCATGCACTAACCTCTATCAATAAATTAAATATAACATTAGGAGTAGCTTAAGAGTAATCCACGCCTACTGATTATAAAACGTGTGCAGAAAAAACTAAGCTGTCTTAAAGGGACACTGAACCCAATTTTTTTCTTTTGTGATTCAGATAGAGCAAAGCAACTTTCTAATTTACTCCTATTATCAATTTTTCTTTGTTCTCTTGCTTGCTATCTTTATATGAAAAAGAAGGCATCTAAGTTAAGGAGCCAGCCAATTGTTGGTTCAGTACCCTGGACAGCACTTATTTATTGGTGCATGAATTTATCCACTAATCAGCAAGAGCAACCCAGGTTGTTCACCAAAAATGGGCCGGCATCTAAACTTACATTTCTTTCATGTAATTAGCAAGAGTCCATGAGCTAGTGACGTATGGGATATACATTCCTACCAGGAGGGGCAAAGTTTCCCAAACCTCAAAATGCCTATAAATACACCCCTCACCACACCCACAATTCAGTTTTACAAACTTTGCCTCCGATGGAGGTGGTGAAGTAAGTTTGTGCTAGATTCTACGTTGATATGCGCTCCGCAGCAAGTTGGAGCCCGGTTTTCCTCTCAGCGTGCAGTGAATGTCAGAGGGATGTGAGGAGAGTATTGCCTATTTGAATGCAGTGATCTCCTTCTACGGGGTCTATTTCATAGGTTCTCTGTTATCGGTCGTAGAGATTCATCTCTTACCTCCCTTTTCAGATCGACGATATACTCTTATATATACCATTACCTCTGCTGATTCTCGTTTCGGTACTGGTTTGGCTTTCTACAAACATGTAGATGAGTGTCCTGGGGTAAGTAAATCTTATTTTCTGTGACACTCTAAGCTATGGTTGGGCACTTTGTTTATAAAGTTCTAAATATATGTATTCAAACATTTATTTGCCTTGACTCAGAATGTTCAACTTTCCTTATTTTCAGACAGTCAGTTTCATATTTGGGATAATGCATTTGATTTATTCATTTTTTCTTACCTTCAAAAATTTGACTCTTCCCTGTGGGCTGTTAGGCTCGCGGGGGCTGAAAATGCTTCATTTTATTGCGTCATTCTTGGCGCGGACTTTTTTGGCGCAAAAATTCTATTTCCGTTTCCGGCGTCATACGTGTCGCCGGAAGTTGCGTCATTTTTTGACGTTATTTCGCGCCAAAAATGTCGGCGTTCCGGGTGTGGCGTCATTTTTGGCGCCAAAAGCATTTAGGCGCCAAATAATGTGGGCGTCTTATTTGGCGCGAAAAAATATGGGCGTCGCTTTTGTCTCCACATTATTTAAGTCTCATTTTTTATTGCTTCTGGTTGCTAGAAGCTTGTTCTTTGGCATTTTTTCCCATTCCTGAAACTGTCATTTAAGGAATTTGATCAATTTTGCTTTATATATATATTGTTTTTTCTCTTACATATTGCAAGATGTCTCACGTTGCATCTGAGTCAGAAGATACTACAGGAAAATCGCTGTCTAGTGCTGGATCTACCAAAGCTAAGTGTATCTGCTGTAAACTTTTGGTAGCTATTTCTCCAGCTGTTGTTTGTATTGATTGTCATGACAAACTTGTTAAAGCAGATAATATTTCCTTTAGTAAAGTACCATTGCCTGTTGCAGTTCCTTCAACATCTAAGGTGCAGAATGTTCCTGATAATATAAGAGATTTTGTTTCTGAATCCATAAAGAAGGCTATGTCTGTTATTTCTCCTTCTAGTAAACGTAAAAAATCTTTTAAAACTTCTCTCCCTACAGATGAATTTTTAAATGAACATCATCATTCTGATTCTGATGACTCCTCTGGTTCAGAGGATTCTGTCTCAGAGGTTGATGCTGATAAATCTTCATATTTATTTAAAATGGAATTTATTCGTTCTTTACTTAAAGAAGTTCTAATTGCTTTAGAAATAGAGGATTCTGGTCCTCTTGATACTAATTCTAAACGTTTGGATAAGGTATTTAAAGCTCCTGTGGTTATTCCAGAAGTTTTTCCTGTTCCTAATGCTATTTCTGCAGTAATTTCCAAAGAATGGGATAAATTGGGTAATTCATTTACTCCTTCTAAACGTTTTAAGCATTTATATCCTGTGCCGTCTGACAGATTAGAATTTTGGGACAAAATCCCTAAAGTTGATGGGGCTATTTCTACCCTTGCTAAACGTACAACTATTCCTACGTCAGATGGTACTTCTTTTAAGGATCCTCTAGATAGGAAAATTGAATCCTTTCTAAGAAAAGCTTATCTGTGTTCAGGTAATCTTCTTAGACCTGCTATATCTTTGGCTGATGTTGCTGCAGCTTCAACTTTTTGGTTGGAAACTTTAGCGCAACAAGTAACACATCGTGATTCTCATGACATTATTATTCTTCTTCAGCATGCTAATAATTTTATCTGTGATGCCATTTTTGATATTATCAGAGTTGATGTCAGGTTTATGTCTCTAGCTATTTTAGCTAGAAGAGCTTTATGGCTTAAAACTTGGAATGCTGATATGGCTTCTAAATCAACTTTACTTTCTATTTCTTTCCAGGGTAACAAATTATTTGGTTCTCAGTTGGATTCCATCATTTCAACTGTTACTGGTGGGAAAGGAACTTTTTTACCACAGGATAAAAGATCTAAAGGTAAAAGCAGGGCTAATAATCGTTTTCGTTCCTTTCGTTTCAACAAAGAACAAAAGCCTGATCCTTCATCCTCAGGAGCAGTTTCAGTTTGGAAACCATCTCCAGTCTGGAATAAATCCAAGCCAGCTAGAAAGGCAAAGCCTGCTTCTAAGTCCACATGAAGGTGCGGCCCTCATTCCAGCTCAGCTGGTAGGGGGCAGGTTACGTTTTTTCAAAGAAATTTGGATCAAATCTGTTCACAATCTTTGGATTCAGAACATTGTTTCAGAAGGGTACAGAATTGGTTTCAAGATGAGACCTCCTGCAAAGAGATTTTTTCTTTCCCGTGTCCCAGTAAATCCAGTAAAAGCTCAAGCATTTCTGAAATGTGTTTCAGATCTAGAGTTGACTGGAGTAATTATGCCAGTTCCAGTTCCGGAACAGAGGATGGGGTTTTATTCAAATCTCTTCATTGTACCAAAGAAGGAGAATTCCTTCAGACCAGTTCTGGATCTAAAAATATTGAATCGTTATGTAAGGATACCAACATTCAAAATGGTAACTGTAAGGACTATCTTGCCTTTTGTTCAGCAAGGGAATTATATGTCCACAATAGATTTACAGGATGCATATCTGCATATTCCGATTCATCCAGATCATTATCAGTTCCTGAGATTCTCTTTTCTGGACAAGCATTACCAGTTTGTGGCTCTGCCGTTTGGCCTAGCTACAGCTCCAAGAATTTTTACAAAGGTTCTCGGTGCCCTTCTGTCTGTAATCAGAGAACAGGGTATTGTGGTATTTCCTTATTTGGACGATATCTTGGTACTTGCTCAGTCTTTACATTTAGCAGAATCTCATACGAATCGACTTGTGTTGTTTCTTCAAGATCATGGTTGGAGGATCAATTTACCAAAAAGTTCTTTGATTCCTCAGACAAGGGTAACCTTTCTGGGTTTCCAGATGGATTCAGTGTCCATGACTCTGTCTTTAACAGACAAGAGACGTCTAAAATTGATTGCAGCTTGTCGAAACCTTCAGTCACAATCATTCCCTTCGGTAGCCTTATGCATGGAAATTCTAGGTCTTATGACTGCTGCATCGGACGCGATCCCCTTTGCTCGTTTTCACATGCGACCTCTTCAGCTCTGTATGCTGAAGCAATGGTGCAAGGATTACACGAAGATATCTCAATCAATATCTTTAAAACCGATTGTTCGACACTCTCTAACATGGTGGACAGATCACCATCGTTTAATTCAGGGGGCTTCTTTTGTGCTTCCGACCTGGACTGTAATTTCAACAGATGCAAGTCTCACAGGTTGGGGAGCTGTGTGGGGATCTCTGACGGCACAAGGAGTTTGGGAATCTCAGGAGGTGAGATTACCGATCAATATTTTGGAACTCCGTGCAGTTTTCAGAGCTTTTCAGTTTTGGCCTCTTCTGAAGAGAGAATCGTTCATTTGTTTTCAGACAGACAATGTCACAACTGTGGCATACATCAATCATCAAGGAGGGACTCACAGTCCTCTAGCTATGAAAGAAGTATCTCGAATTTTGGTTTGGGCGGAATCCAGCTCCTGTCTAATCTCTGCTGTTCATATCCCAGGTATAGACAATTGGGAAGCGGATTATCTCAGTCGCCAAACGTTGCATCCGGGCGAATGGTCTCTTCACCCAGAGGTATTTCTTCAGATTGTTCAAATGTGGGAACTTCCAGAAATAGATCTGATGGCGTCCCATCTAAACAAGAAACTTCCCAGGTATCTGTCCAGATCCCGGGATCCTCAGGCGGAGGCAGTGGATGCATTATCACTTCCTTGGAAGTATCATCCTGCCTATATCTTTCCGCCTCTAGTTCTTCTTCCAAGAGTAATCTCCAAGATTCTGAAGGAATGCTCGTTTGTTCTGCTGGTAGCTCCGGCATGGCCTCACAGGTTTTGGTATGCGGATCTTGTCCGGATGGCCTCTTGCCAACCGTGGACTCTTCCGTTAAGACCAGACCTTCTGTCACAAGGTCCTTTTTTCCATCAGGATCTGAAATCCTTAAATTTAAAGGTATGGAGATTGAACGCTTGATTCTTGGTCAAAGAGGTTTCTCTGACTCTGTGATTAATACTATGTTACAGGCTCGTAAATCTGTATCTCGAGAGATATATTATAGAGTCTGGAAGACTTATATTTCTTGGTGTCTTTCTCATCATTTTTCTTGGCATTCTTTTAGAATACCGAGAATTTTACAGTTTCTTCAGGATGGTTTAGATAAGGGTTTGTCCGCAAGTTCTTTGAAAGGACAAATCTCTGCTCTTTCTGTTCTTTTTCACAGAAAGATTGCTATTCTTCCTGATATTCATTGTTTTGTACAAGCTTTGGTTCGTATAAAACCTGTCATTAAGTCAATTTCTCCTCCTTTGAGTTTGAATTTGGTTCTGGGAGCTCTTCAAGCTCCTCCGTTTGAACCTATGCATTCATTGGACATTAAATTACTTTCTTGGAAAGTTTTGTTCCTTTTGGCCATCTCTTCTGCCAGAAGAGTTTCTGAATTATCTGCTCTTTCTTGTGAGTCTCCTTTTCTGATTTTTCATCAGGATAAGGCGGTGTTGCGAACTTCTTTTGAATTTTTTCCTAAAGTTGTGAATTCCATCAACATTAGTAGAGAAATTGTGGTTCCTTCATTATGTCCTAATCCTAAGAATTCCAAGGAGAAATCGTTGCATTCTTTGGATGTTGTTAGAGCTTTGAAATATTATGTTGAAGCTACGAAATCTTTCCGTAAGACTTCTAGTCTATTTGTTATCTTTTCCGGTTCTAGAAAAGGCCAGAAAGCTTCTGCCATTTCTTTGGCATCTTGGTTGAAATCTTTAATTCATCTTGCCTATGTTGAGTCGGGTAAAACTCCGCCTCAGAGAATTACAGCTCATTCTACTAGGTCAGTTTCTACTTCCTAGGCGTTTAGGAATGAAGCTTCGGTTGACCAGATCTGCAAAGCAGCAACTTGGTCCTCTTTGCATACTTTTACTAAATTCTACCATTTTGATGTATTTTCTTCTTCTGAAGCAGTTTTTGGTAGAAAAGTACTTCAGGCAGCGGTTTCAGTTTGAATCTTCTGCTTATGTTTTTTGTTAAACTTTATTTTGGGTGTGGATTGTTTTCAGCAGGAATTGGCTGTCTTTATTTTATCCCTCGCTCTCTAGTGACTCTTGTGTGGAAAGATCCACATCTTGGGTAGTCATTATCCCATACGTCACTAGCTCATGGACTCTTGCTAATTACATGAAAGAAAACATAATTTATGTAAGAACTTACCTGATAAATTCATTTCTTTCATATTAGCAAGAGTCCATGAGGCCCGCCCTTTTTTTGTGGTGGTTATGATTTTGTATAAAGCACAATTATTCCAATTCCTTATTTTATATGCTTTCGCACTTTTTTATCACCCCACTTCTTGGCTATTCGTTAAACTGAATTGTGGGTGTGGTGAGGGGTGTATTTATAGGCATTTTGAGGTTTGGGAAACTTTGCCCCTCCTGGTAGGAATGTATATCCCATACGTCACTAGCTCATGGACTCTTGCTAATATGAAAGAAATGAATTT
Source organism: Bombina bombina (assembly GCF_027579735.1). Lineage (NCBI taxonomy): Eukaryota > Metazoa > Chordata > Amphibia > Anura > Bombinatoridae > Bombina > Bombina bombina. The sequence goes on from NC_069501.1 coordinate 1,015,364,296, forward strand.
ATCAGGTAAGTTCTTACATAAATTATGTTTTTTGCTTTTCAAATAAAGATTAAAAGAGAATGAAGAAAATGTAATAATAGGAGTAAATTAGAAAGTTTCTTAAAATTGCATGCTCTATCTGAATCGTGAAAGAAAAAGATTTGGGCTCAGTGTCCCTTTAAGTTCAAATGAAGATAGATATTCTCCATATAGGGAGCTGCTCAGCCTAGTGCATTATAATTAAATTAACCCTTAGACAGGGGGCGTGTTCAAGCAACGGCCATGACAAGCCGCAAAAAAGGAAGCTCTGCATAGATTTTTGATTATCCGTCGGCTATCTTTCTTTATATCCATCATCGCCTACATACGAAAGCTCGCCCTGATTGAGGAAGATTTGCTAAGCCGAATGCTACCAAAAAATCACAATTGATCCTACTGGAAACTTTGCAACCTACAATGGTGGCGGATCACAAGTGGCGGCCTAGAAAGAACACTAGCAACATCATCATCCCCCCCCGGTGTCAGCAGGACTGATCCGCTCTGGGGGTATTTCTCAGCTGGGTGCCTTACAAGCCATCGCTCAACGGATCGCATTCATATTAAATAGAGGAGAGCCTACTTGTGCACATAGTGGAGATCATGGAGGCTGTGGCGGTGTGGGAGTGCGCAGTGCAGGAGGCGAAGTCGCAGTATCTCCAACAGCTCGAAAGAGATCTCACCTCCTTACTTCTTACAGCTTTAGCCCACCAGGCTGTTTCCCTTTAGGGAGACTACTGAGCAATTTAGTTTCCCGGATAAGGCAAGCCTCAAATCGGATGGCCCTGTACCCTACTACCACTTCAGTCTCCTGCACATGGTCTAGCAGTGTTCCGGCGATCTGATGCATTTCTCAGTGATCTTGAGCATAAAGTGGTTGGTCTGCCTAGCGCTCTAGTCAAGCAACAGTTTACCTTTTAGACCCCTGGTCTCAATGGAGCGCAGAGAATCCTCACAGTCTACTGAGATAAGTACCTGGGGCAGGGAGCTTGGATTGCTGCAACTTGAGAGACTTTCATATATATTAATGATAAAGGACTTTGCTGTCCCTAAAGGCCCCTATAACAAGAGCTATTGTCTACAAATCTACAATCACGATGCCCAAGCAAGTCTGACTACACTGTTAGTCGAGTTTTTCCTAAGCCTCAGATTTGGGATTGGATAAAGTTGATACAGGATCTCTACCAACTAGCCTGTTGCTAGGTGAGCTCTACTTTATACCGTTACATAAATTTAAACTATCAGGCTGTTATACAGAAGGTCTCCATATTGTTTGCGTATATCCTTTACTTCCTTTAAAAGTTACTTTATATATGTTGTTTGACTGAGATGTGGCTATGGTCATTTTTCTATTCAGTAGAGCTCAATACAACCAAAACATATTTTTGATTCAAAATGAGGTGTATTATATTTTCCTAGCTACTTATGTCACGTCTGATACTATTTCCTAAGTAAAGCATGCATTCTGATTCAGAACTACCTTTTATGTAAGATACTCCAAAATTCTCCTATGCAAGCCTGTACAAATTGTGCCTAGATATAATCTCTCCTCTTATAATTTTGCGTTCATGCAAAAACACTGTCAATACACAAGGGAGGTCAATATATACAGCTAGTTACTTGAAACTGCAACTGTAGATATATATTACTTAAGGTATATTTTATGGAGCAGAAGAGCCTACCTTTTTAAAAAGTTTAAACCATTAAGCCAACCCCAGAACCATACATTCGCTTTGGTATATTGTATTAAAGTATGCCCCATTCCCTTGATCAACTGGAGTACAGGTCTCAAGGTCCACATTAAATTCTCTAAAATTGCTGGGCTTTCTACCCCGCCGCCAGAGGCCGAGGCGATGCGGCGTGCTGAGCGCTACAGTGATAAAAATAAGTGAAGATTGAGTGGTACGGCGTATGGGTGTAGGTTTGCCCGAACGTTAAGACCTTGCTTATTAATTATATAACCCACTAGCAATTTTATTAAAGATCTTTTATGATGCGAGCTTCTATGTCTAGGGGTCATACCAGGGAGAATCGTTGATTTATTTCTGACGGCCATATCCTGACCTGGTCTCGCCTAAGCTTTGCTTTAATATTTACCCCTAGCCCAATCACCAATAGCATCCTAACTCTCAAAGTCTTAAATATCTTTGCATACCTAACTTAAAGGGACAGTTAACACCAGAATTTTTGTTGTTTTAAAAGATAGATAATCCCTTTATTACCCATTCCCCAGTTTTGCATAACCAACACAGTTATATTAATACACTTTTTACCTCTGTGATTAACTTGTATCAAAACATCTTCTGACAGCCCCCTGATCACATGACATTTTATTTATTATCTATTGACTTTCATTTTAGCCAATTAGTGCAGTGTCTGCCGCAATCCACGGGCGTGCTCACAATGTTATCTATAGGGTTTACCTGAACTAGCTCTCCCCTGCTGTGAAAAGCAAATACAAAAGCATGTGATTAGAGGCGGCCTTCAAGGGCTTAGAAATGATCATATAAGCCTTCCTAGGTCTAGCTTTCAACTAAGAATACCAAAAGAACAAAGCAAAATTGGTGATAAAAGTAAATTGAAAAGTTGTTTAAAATTACATGCCCTATTTGAAACATGAAAGTTTTTTTTGGACTTGACTGTCCCTTTAAGTCTACCCTATACAGCAGACACAGGCCAGCAGACACGGGCTCTTCGGATCAACAATATCCTTACATATCAAACAAACACCCCTTAGATCAGCTATAATAGTCATGTCTGTACTAAATGCCTGTCATTAAAGAGCTACACCTAAAATTATAATACAAGTTCTGTACATTAGGCCCTAGAGCGTTATGTTTTCCTTATGCACCATGACTTATTACTCCTGCTATTTTCTCCTAACCATATAAAACGCCTCCTAGATTAGGAGGACTAACTAAGCGGTTTGTCTCGCCTATACCGCAATCTTAATTACTCCTTAATAAAAAGAAAACCTGAGGTTTAAATGATGAGGTATATATGTGATCCTCTACTATTGATATAACCTTCCGTTATTGCTATCTTTTTTTTTTTTTTCCTGGGAATACAAGCAAGTTAAAAATTTCTATTTGCATGTTATTGAACTGTTTTTTCTCTTTGTAGCAATGGCATATACTGTTTGCCTTATATTATATGGATGCTATCAGTGTATATTACATAAGCAACTATGTGTAACCCATACGATGACACTTGTTATAAGCAATTTTAGAATTATATTGTATTTTGCTGCAATCATTTGTTTGTATGCCTATTTATTACCTCAATAAAAATATTAAAAAAAAAATATTAACCCTTAGACTTAGTAGATGGGTAACAAAACAGCAGACAGCATACACCGGAGCTATGAATGAAGTCTCCAATGCAAGCTGTGCCTAGACAAACTGAGGTTAGCGCTGTTTAAAGAAAACAATAAAGATAGCGATCTCTGTCTAGTCATCCTGTATTTACTTAAGTATGACACACACTCCTTGACTTGACTGCCAATATTATCCAGTAGCACAATTCAACCGTACAAATGTGCTTGCTGGGATAGGAGCTTAATGGGATATCCACTTACCATATTCCTGGGTCCTTACCTATAACAACTAACTCAATATAAGGCTGTAAAGCCGGCTGTATCGTAATAGATTCCTCACTGGATAGTCCAGGGAGCTGCTCAGCCGCGAGGTATCCCATCTAGAGGATACACAAAATAAATTCAAACCCTTCCTGAGGGTAGCAGGTCCCACTAGGTCCCTGATATCCAAGTCCTTCTAATGATACTTTTTTCCCCAAGAAATAATTATAAAAGGACTTACCCTCCAGGGCCTTCTGCTGTGGAGCAGTTCACAGCAGCTTCAGGTGTGAAAGCCTCAATGGACGGCCGACAGGGACCTGAAGACATAAGAAAAACAGAGTAACCAACCCTGGTTTTCTATAAGAGGGTAGCATAAATGTTGGAAGGTAAACAAGGACTACCTCGCCGTCTTCCAATTGCTAAAAGCGACCATTACTCTTACTAAAGAGATGGACTTGGACACAGCATAACCCAAATCCTTGCTTGCAGGGAAAACTACCCATTAAAGGATTAAATTTCTTCAGACACCATCCTCGCACATCCTCCCTTGATAGAGGCAAAGAGAATGACTGAGGATTATGGGTAAGGGAAGTTACACTTAACAGCTTTGCCGCCTCCTGCTGGAATTTCCCACTAGTAATTGGAATGACGTTGTGGACTCTCCATGCCATAGTAAAGAAAAGTCTCTTATAAGACATGCTTGAGCATTATAAACACATGTGGTATGAGTTAAATTCATTGGAAGCTTGCTAATAAGACCAACTTTCAATTGCATCATACCATTCAAAGTGCCAAAGATCACAGAATTTGACAGGCATAAAGTTATACTTTCGTATGAGCAAGGCCACTCTCAAAGGGAAATCGGCAAACAAACTGGATGCTCAAGATGTGGTATTCAAGCTGTTATAAAGAAATTTTGAAGAATTAGGAGAGGTCAAGAATAGAAAAAGGACTGGAAGGCCAAGAAAACTTTCAACATCTTATTAGAAGTTTCTCAGAGTTTCTTTTTCGAGAGACCGGATGAAGTCCAGCATCTGGCATCTTCATCGGGATGCCAAGTTGACCCTCCTAGAGTCTGAAGAAGCTTGATCAGGAATGGTCTTTGTGGAAGGGTAGCAGCGAAGAAACCACTTTTTCGTAATGGGAACAGGGTGAAAAGGCTAAGATATGGTAAAGCTCATAACGAGTAGAATGAAGATCAGTTGAAAAGAGTATTATGGAGTGACGAATACAAGTTTGAAATTTTTGGGTCCAATCTTTGACAATATGTTAGAAGAAGAGTTGGAGATAGATGGAAGAATGAGTGCTTGCAGCCTTCAGTGAAACATGGTGGAAGGTCTGTCCTGGTTTGGGGCTGCATTTCTGCCAGTGGTGTTGGCGATATTGTCCGAATTGATGGGATCATGAATGCTGAAAAGTACAGACAGGTTTTAATTCATCATGCCATTCCTTCTGGAAAGCGCCTGATTGGGACAGAGAAAGAAATAAGACAACCTAAATCTAAAGAAGAACTCTGGGAAGTGCTGAAAGAAGCCTGGTATAATATACCAGAATATTACTTCAGAAAACTTCAGGACAGTTCCCAAAAGAGTTCAATATGTGCTTAGTGCCAAGGGAGGTCATACTAAATACTGAAGCTATTTTTTTCTTAAAATTTTGGGGGGGGGGAGTCATATTTTGTGTACATATTTCCTGTACTTTCCGTATCTTAATAAAGATACCGAAAAAATAAATATAGATGCTCATTAAAATTTAGCTTGAACAGCAAAGCTGGTGGTGTCCTATTAATATTTATTTATTTAAAAATCCCCAGTAGTTTATTTCTTTCACCTATCACAACCCACTTGTACTGGATTTAGAGGGATGTAAAAGTTTCATACAGAGCATGCGATTTTAAATAACTTTCCATTGTACTTCAATTTTAAAATTTCAGCACTCTTGCATCTTTTGTTGAAAAGCATCCCTAGGTAGGATCAGGAGCCATAATGGACTACTAGGAGCTGCTAACTGGTGATTGGTGGCTGTACACACGTCTCTAGCAATTGGCTCACCAGATGAGTTCAGCTAGGTCTCAGTAGTGCGTTGCTGCTCTAGAGCGGATTAAAACTGTGTTTAACTCCTTTGCAGGGGTTAAACACAGTTATATGGAAGCAACATAACAGAACATAGTCAGAACATTTTCTTTTTTTTTTTTTTTTTGCACTTTTCTTTCTGTTTAATGGATATTTTGTTAAATATCCACAGAATTTACAGGAACCCCTCCTAAGCTTTAGAAAGCTGAGCTATAAATGCATATTTCATTACAGTAAATTGCAGTGATCTTCGGAAGACTGTTAAATGTAGAAGCTTTGAACATTTGTATCTTGCTAAATTATTTTAAAAAGGAGCCAAAAGTAATTTTAACATTGGACCACTGTCAAATGATGAGAAGATCAGCACTTTGTTTCACCTCTTTGCTTGAGGCAAAAAATTGACTGAAGAATAATGGGAAGGAGGGATTAACCCCTTAATGACACTAATCTTTCTACGTTGGTGCCGATTTCAATAACTATTTTAGCAAACCTTTTGGAGGGAGACAGGGTCTAATAGAGTGGCAAGACCCGCGCTATTATAGCCACACAATCCCTTAGCGACCAGTGATGTACAGGGTATGTTGTGGTTGTTACGGGGTTAAACAGTCTGTTTTGAGTTTTTGCCTCCTATTTGACTGGACTTTAATCCCACATGTGATGACTCGTGGACTCTCAACATCCTATGAAAGAAAACTAATTTTAACATTTAGACATGTTTATATGCATATTCTCACAAATATGTTTCTCTATCTTTCAGGCTGGAGCAGAGATCTCTACAGTTCATCCGGAGCAGTATGGAAAGCGATTCTTGGAATTTGTCACCAATATTTTTGCTTAACCCTTCAAAGAAGAGAGACTGTTAATATAAAGAGCCTTTTAATACCTCTGATTGATATTGACTTGTTCAAAAGAAGCAAGTTTACTGTATTGTGTAAACTACATTTCTACTACAACAATTCAGCAACAATATGCTTTTTTTACACGTTTTTCAGATTTGTTATTTTTATAGTTTTTTCACCTCTTTCTTACTCCTAGGATTCTTTTGTATAGGTATTTAAGGTTAGAACTGGAGAGAAATTTGTGAAACAGGCCTAACAATGTTTCTTTTTCACAGGCTTAGACATTTAAACTGCTCAGAACCTAAGTAGTTAAACAGTTATTCCAAGTAAAACCATAACCCTGTGTACTGTTCCTGAGCTGTGTAGCATAATATTATTGTAGTATACACAATGATTCATTACTAACACCATAGGCTATATAACCTAAACACAGGAAAGGGTCCCTTGTGACACTGATCACAATATCTACAGTGGTGTTTTCTAATCTATTAGTAATTACAAACGATCTTGATTAAATCTTTTAGATATTCAAGAAAGCAAGTTGTGTTTTTTTCCTATTTGGTTTGTAAGTTGAAGGGAGATTAAACTCAAGATGAAAATCTCTGTAAAATGTTCAATTATGTTTAGTGTAAGGGAAGAAAAAACTCACTTTTCATTATTTATTTTACCTAGTTTTCCTAAAATGTATCTCACTGCTCCCAGAATGGTAGTTTTTACAACATTGACACTTTAATATGTTACAAAGTCTTGATTAGAGTGGGGCATGGGTTTTCAAACCTGTCCTCCGGCCTCCCTCACAGGTCAGATTTTCAGGATCTGAACTGAAGCACAGGTGAAATCAGGTGATTTGTAAACATGTGGCTAGATTACGAGTTTTGCGTTAGCCTTAAAAAACAGCGTTGAGGGGTCCCAACGCTGCTTTTTAACGCCCACTGGTATTACGAGTCTGGCAGGTACAGGTGTACCGCTCACTTTTTTTACGTGATTTTAACATACCGCAAATCCCCTTACGTCAATTGCGTATCCTATCTTTTTAATTGGATTTTCCCAACGCCGGTATTAAGAGTCTTGGAAAAAGTGAGTGGTACACTGTCAAGACTCCCACCGCATTTAAAAGTCAGTAGTTAAGAGGTTTATGGGCATATATAACATAAAACTCTTAACTAAAGTGCTAAAAAGTACACTAACACCCATAAACTACCTATTAACCCCTAAACCGAGGCCCCCCCCCACATCGCAAACGCTTAAAGTTTTTAACCCCTAATCTGCCGACCGGACATCGCCGCCACTTAAATAAATGTATTAACCCCTAAACCGCCACACTCCCGCCTCGCAAACACTAGTTAAATATTATTAACCCCTAATCTGCCGTCCCTAACATCGCTGACACCTACCTACATTTATTAACCAATAATCTGCCGTCCCCAACTTCGCCGCCACTATACTACATTTATTAACTACTAAACCTAAGTCTAACCCTAACACCCCCATAACTTTAAATATAATTTAAATAAAGCGAAATAAATTTACTATCATTACCTAAATTATTCCTATTTAAAACTAAATACTTACCTATAAAATAAACCCTAAACTAGCTACAATATAACTAATAATTACTTTGTATCTAGCTTAGGGTTTATTTTTATTTCTTTCATGTAATTAGCAAGAGTCCATGAGCTAGTGTAATTGAAGGTTAGGTTTTATTTTACAGGTAAATTTGTACTTATTTTAGCTAGGTAGTTATTAAATAGTTAATAACTATTTAATAACTATTGTACCTAGTTAAAATAAATACAAAGTTGCCTCTAAAAACATAATTTATGTAAGAACTTACCTGATAAATTCATTTCTTTCATATTAGCAAGAGTCCATGAGCTAGTGACGTATGGGATATACATTCCTACCAGGAGGGGCAAAGTTTCCCAAACCTCAAAATGCCTATAAATACACCCCTCACCACACCCACAATTCAGTTTTACAAACTTTGCCTCCTATGGAGGTGGTGAAGTAAGTTTGTGCTAGATTCTACGTTGATATGCGCTCCGCAGCAGGTTGGAGCTCGGTTTTCCTCTCAGCGTGCAGTGAATGTCAGAGGGATGTGAGGAGAGTATTGCCTATTTGAATTCAATGATCTCCTTCTACGGGGTCTATTTCATAGGTTCTCTGTTATCGGTCGTAGAGATTCATCTCTTACCTCCCTTTTCAGATCGACGATATACTCTTATATATACCATTACCTCTACTGATTCTCGTTTCAGTACTGGTTTGGCTTTCTACTACATGTAGATGAGTGTCCTGGGGTAAGTAAGTCTTATTTTCTGTGACACTCTAAGCTATGGTTGGGCATTTTTATATAAAGTTCTAAATATATGTGTTCAAACATTTATGTGCCTTGACTCAGGATGTTCAACGTTCCTTATTGCAGACAGTCAGTTTCATATTTGGGATAATGCATATGAATAAATCAATTTTTTTCCTACCTTAAAATTTGACTTTTTTACCTGTGGGCTGTTAGGCTCGCGGGGGCTGAAAATGCTTCATTTTATTGCGTCATTCTTGGCGCTGACTTTTTTGTCGCAAAAAAAAATTTCTGTTTCCGGCGTCATACGTGTCGCCGGAAGTTGCGTCATTTTTTGACGTTTTTTTTTTGCGCCAAAAGTGTCGGCGTTCCGGATGTGGCGTCATTTTTGGCGCCAAAAGCATTTAGGCGCCAAATAATGTGGGCGTCTTTTTTGGCGCTAAAAAATATGGGCGTCACTTTTGTCTCCACATTATTTAAGTCTCATTATTTATTGCTTCTGGTTGCTAGAAGCTTGTTCACTGGCATTTTTTACCATTCCTGAAACTGTCATTTAAGGAATTTGATCAATTTTGCTTTATATGTTGTTTTTTCTATTACATATTGCAAGATGTCCCAGATTGACCCTGAGTCAAAGATACTTCTGGAAAGTCGCTGCCTGGTGCTGGATCTACCAAAGTTAAGTGTATCTGCTGTAAACTTGTGGTATCTGTTCCTCCAGCTGTTGTTTGTAATGAATTTCATGACAAACTTGTTAATGCAGATATTTCCTTTAGTAATGTTACATTACCTGTTGCTGTTCCATCAACATCTAATACTCAGTGTTCCTGTTAACATAAGAGATTTTGTTTCTAAATCCATTAAGAAGGCTATGTCTGTTATTCCTCCTTCTAGTAAACGTAAAAGGTCTTTTAAAACTTCTCATTTTTCAGATGAATTTTTAAATGAACATCATCATTCTGATTCTGATAATGATTCCTCTGGTTCAGAGGATTCTGTTTCAGAGATTGATGCTGATAAATCTTCATATTTATTCAAAATGGAATTTATTCGTTCTTTACTTAAAGAAGTCTTAATTGCATTAGAAATAGAGGATTCTGGTCCTCTTGATACTAAATCTAAACGTTTAAATAAGGTTTTTAAATCTCCTGTAGTTATTCCAGAAGTTTTTCCTGTCCCTGATGCTATTTCTGAAGTAATTTCCAGGGAATGGAATAATTTGGGTAATTCATTTACTCCTTCTAAACGTTTTAAGCAATTATATCCTGTGCCATCTGACAGATTAGAGTTTTGGGACAAAATCCCTAAGGTTGATGGGGCTGTCTCTACTCTTGCTAAATGTACTACTATTCCTACGGCAGATAGTACTTCCTTTAAGGATCCTTTAGATAGGAAGATTGAATCCTTTCTAAGAAAAGCTTACTTATGTTCAGGTAATCTTCTTTGACCTGCTATATCTTTAGCGGATGTTGCTGCAGCTTCAACTTTTTGGTTAGAAGCTTTAGCGCAACAAGTAACCAATTATAATTCTCATAGCATTGTTAATCTTCTTCAACATGCTAATAACTTTATTTGTGATGCCATCTTTGATATCATTAGAGTTGATGTCAGGTATATGTATCTAGCTATTTTAGCTAGAAGAGCTTTATGGCTTAAAACTTGGAATGCTGATATGTCTTCTAAGTCAACTTTGCTTTCCCTTTCTTTCCAGGGTAATAAATTATTTGGTTCTCAGTTGGATTCTATTATCTCAACTGTTACTGGAGGGAAAGGAACTTTTTTACCACAGGATTAAAAATCTAAAGGTAAATTTAGGTCTAATAATCGTTTTCGTTCCTTTCGTCACAACAAGGAACAAAAGCCTGATCCTTCACCCACAGGAGCGGTATCAGTTTGGAAACCATCTCCAGTCTGGAATAAATCCAAGCCTTTTAGAAAACCAAAGCCAGCTCCCAAGTCCACATGAAGGTGCGGCCCTCATTCCAGCCCAGCTGGTAGGGGGCAGATTACGATTTTTCAAAGAAATTTGGATCAATTCAATTCACAATCTTTGGATTCAGAACATTGTTTCAGAAGGGTACAGAATTGGCTTCAAGATAAGGCCTCCTGCAAAGAGATTTTTTCTTTCCCGTGTCCCAGTAAATCCAGCGAAGGCTCAAGCATTTCTGAAATGTGTTTCAGATCTAGAGTTGGCTGGAGTAATTATGCCAGTTCCAGTTCTGGGACAGGGGCTGGGGTTTTATTCAAATCTCTAAATTGTACCAAAGAAGGAGAATTCCTTCAGACCAGTTCTGGATCTAAAAATATTGAATCGTTATGTAAGGATACCAACATTCAAAATGGTAACTATAAGGACTATCCTGCCTTTTGTTCAGCAAGGGCATTATATGTCCATAATAGATTTACAGGATGCATATCTGCATATTCCGATTCATCCAGCTCACTATCAGTTTCTGAGATTCTCTTTCCTGGACAAGCATTACCAGTTTGTCGCTCTGCCGTTTGGCCTAGCAACAGCTCCAAGAATTTTTACAAAGGTTCTCGGTGCCCTTCTGTCTGTAATCAGAGAACAGGGTATTGTGGTATTTCCTTATTTGGACGATATCTTGGTACTTGCTCAGTCTTCACATTTAGCAGAATCTCATACAAATCGACTTGTGTTGTTTCTTCGAGATCATGGTTGGAGGATCAATTTACCGAAAAGTTCATTGATTCCTCAGACAAGGGTAATCTTTTTAGGTTTCCAGATAGATTCAGTGTCCATGACTCTGTCTTTGACAGACAAGAGACGTCTAAAATTGATCTCAGCTTGTCGAAACCTTCAGTCACAATCATTCCCTTCGGTAGCCTTATGCATGGAAATTCTAGGTCTTATGACTGCTGCATCGGACGCGATCCCCTTTGCTCGTTTTCACATGCGACCTCTTCAGCTCTGTATGCTGAACCAGTGGTGCAGGGATTACACAAAGATATCTCAATTAATATCTTTAAAACCGATTGTTCGACACTCTTGACGTGGTGGACAGATCACCATTGTTTAATTCAGGGGGCTTCTTTTGTTCTTCCGACCTGGACTGTAATTTCAACAGATGCAAGTCTGACAGGTTGGGGAGCTGTTTGGGGGTCTCTGACAGCACAAGGGGTTTGGGAATCTCAGGAGGTGAGATTACCAATCAATATTTTGGAACTCCGTGCAATTTTCAGAGCTCTTCAGTCATGGCCTCTTCTAAAGAGAGAATCGTTCATTTGTTTTCAGACAGACAATGTCACAACTGTGGCATATATCAATCATCAAGGAGGGACTCACAGTCCTCTGGCTATGAAAGAAGTATCTCGAATACTGGTATGGGCGGAATCCAGCTCCTGTCTAATTTCTGCGGTTCATATGCCAGGTATAGACAATTGGGAAGCGGATTATCTCAGTAGCCAAACGTTACATCCGGGCGAATGGTCTCTTCACCCAGAGATATTTCTTCAGATTGTTCAAATGTGGGGACTTCCAGAAATAGATCTGATGGCTTCTCATCTAAACAAGAAACTTCCCAGGTATCTGTCCAGATCCAGGGATCCTCAGGCGGAAGCAGTGGATGCATTGTCACTTCCTTGGAAGTATCATCCTGCCTATATCTTTCCGCCTCTAGTTCTTCTTCCAAGAGTAATCTCCAAGATTCTGAAGGAATGCTCGTTTGTTCTGCTGGTGGCTCCAGCATGGCCTCACAGGTTTTGGTATGCTGATCTTGTCTGGATGGCCTCTTGCCAACCATGGACTCTTCCGTTAAGACCAGACTTTTTGTCGCAAGGTCCTTTTTACCATCAGGATCTCAAATCCTTAAATTTAAAGGTATGGAGATTGAACGCTTGATTCTTAGTCAAAGAGGTTTCTCTGACTCTGTGATTAATACTATGTTACAGGCTCGTAAATCTGTATCTAGGAAGATATATTATCGAGTCTGGAAGACTTATATTTCTTGGTGTCTTTCTCATCATTTTTCCTGGCATTCTTTTAGAATTCCGAGAATTTTACAGTTTCTTCAGGATGGTTTGGATAAAGGTGTGTCTGCAAGTTCCTTGAAAGGACAAATCTCTGCTCTTTCTGTTCTTTTTCACAGAAAGATTGCTAATCTTCCTGATATTCATTGTTTTGTACAAGCTTTGGTTCATATAAAACCTGTTAATTCAATTGTCAATTTCTCCTCCTTGGAGTTTGAATTTGATTCTGGGGGCTCTTCTCCTCCGTTTGAACCTATGCATTCATTGGACATTAAATTACTTTCTTGGAAAGTTTTGTTTCTTTTGGCCATCTCTTCTGCTAGAAGAGTTTCTTAATTATCTGCTCTTTCTTGTGAGTCTCCTTTTCTGATTTTTCATCAGGATAAGGCGGTGTTGCGAACTTCTTTTAAATTTTTACCTAAGGTTGTGAATTCTAACAACATTAGCAGAGAAATTGTGGTTCCTTCATTATGTCCTAATCCTAAGAATTCTAAGGAGAGATCATTGCATTCTTTGGATGTAGTTAGAGCTTTGAAATATTATGTTGAAGCTACTAAGAATTTCCGAAAGACTTCTAGTCTATTTGTTATCTTTTCCGGTTCTAGGAAAGGTCAGAAGGCCTCTGCCATTTCTTTGGCATCTTGGTTGAAATCTTTAATTCATCATGCTTATGTCGAGTCGGGTAAAACTCCGCCTCAAAGGATTACAGCTCATTCTACTAGGTCAGTTTCTACTTCCTGGGCGTTTAGGAATGAAGCTTCGGTTGATCAGATTTGCAAAGCAGCAACTTGGTCTTCTTTGCATACTTTTACTAAATTCTACCATTTTGATGTGTTTTCTTCTTCTGAAGCAGTTTTTGGTAGAAAAGTACTTCAGGCAGCTGTTTCAGTTTGATTCTTCTGCTTATAATTTCAGTTTTTTTCATTTAAACTTTATTTTGGGTGTGGATTTTTTTCAGCGGAATTGGCTGTCTTTATTTTATCCCTCCCTCTCTAGTGACTTTTGCGTGGAAGATCCACATCTTGGGTAGTCATTATCCCATACGTCACTAGCTCATGGACTCTTGCTAATTACATGAAAGAAAACATAATTTATGTAAGAACTTACCTGATTCATTTCTTTCATATTAGCAAGAGTCCATGAGGCCCACCCTTTTTGTGGTGGTTATGATTTTTTGTATAAAGCACAATTATTCCAATTCCTTATTTTTTATGCTTTCGCACTTTTGTCTTATCACCCCACTTCTTGGCTATGCGTTAAACTGATTTCTGGGTGTGGTGAGGGGTGTATTTATAGGCATTTTGAGGTTTGGGAAACTTTGCCCCTCCTGGTAGGAATGTATATCCCATACGTCACTAGCTCATGGACTCTTGCTAATATGAAAGAAATGAATTTATCAGGTAAGTTCTTACATAAATTATGTTTTTAGAGGCAACTTTGTATTTATTTTAACTAGGTACAATAGTTATTAAATAGTTATTAACTATTTAATAACTACCTAGCTAAAATAAGTACAAATTTACCTGTAAAATAAAACCTATCCTTCAATTACACCTAACAGTACACTATAATTAAATTAATTACCCAAACTAACTACAATTAAATACAATTAAATTAAATAAACTAAATTATGGGAAAAAACTCTAAATTACAGAAAATAAAACAATAATTACACTTTTTTTAAACTAATTACATCTAATCTAATGCCCCTAATAAAATAAAAAAGCCCCCCAAAATAAAAATTTCCCTACCCTATACTAAATTACAAATAGCCCTTAAAAGGGCTTTTTGCAGGGCATTGCCCCAAAGTAATCAGCTCTTTTACCTGTAAAAAAAAATACAATACCCTCCAACATTAAAAACCCACCACCCACACGCCCAACCCTACTCTAAAACCCACCCAATCCCCCCTTAATAAAACCTAAAACTAACCCCCTGAAGATCACCATTCCTTGAGACGTCTTCACCCAGCGGGGCAGAAGTCTTCATCCGATCCAGGCAGAAGAGTACCTCCAGGCGGCATTTTTTATCTTCATCCATCCGGAGCGGAGCGGGTCCATCTTGAAGCCAGCCGACGCGGAGCATCCATTCAGACCGGCGAATGACTGTTCCTTTAAATGACGTCATCAAGATGGCGTCCCTTGAATTCCGATTGGCTGATAGAATCCTATCAGCCAATGGGAATTCAAGGGACGCCATCTTGGATGACGTCATTTAAAGGCACCGCCATTCGTCGGGTAGTCGTCGGTCTGGATGGATGCTCCGTGTCGGCTGGCTTCAAGATGGACCCGCTCCAGATGGATGAAGATAGAAGATGCCGTCTGGATGAAGACTGGAAGTCCTCTTCTGCCCGGATCGGATGAAGACTTCTGCTCCTCTGGAGGACCACTTGTGCCCGGCTGGGTGAAGACGTCTCAAGGTAGGGTGATCTTCAAGAGTTTAGTGTTAGGTTTTATTAAGGGGGGATTGGGTGGGTTTTAGAGTAGGGTTGGGTGTGTGGGTGGTGGGTTTTATTGTTGGGGGGGGGTTTGTATTTTTTTGCAGGTAAAAGAGCTGATTACTTTGGGGCAATGCCCCACAAAAGGCCCTTTTAAGGGCTATTTGTAATTTAGTATAGGGTAGGGAATTTTTTTTATTTTGGGGGGCTTTTTTATTTTATTAGGGGGATTAGATTAGGTGTAATTAGTTTAAAAATTTGTAATTATTTTTTTATTTTCTGTAATTTAGTGTTTGTTTTTTTGTACTTTAGTTTATTTCATTTAATTGTAGTTAGTTTAGGTAATTTAAATATAGTGTAGTGTTAGGTGTAATTGTAACTTAGGTTAGGGTTTATTTTACAGGTAAATTTGTACTTATTTTAGCTAGGTAGCTATTAAATAGTTAATAACTATTTAATAACTATTGTACCTAGTTAAAATAAATACAAAGTTGCCTGTAAAATAAAAATAAACCCTGAGTTAGCTACAATGTAACTATTAGTTATGTTGTAGCTAGCTTAGGGTTTATTTTATAGATAAGTATTTAGTTTTAAATAGGAATAATTTAGTTAATACTAGTAAATTTATTTAGATGTATTTAAATTATATTTAAGTTATGGGGGGGGTTAGGGTTTGACTTAAGTTTAGGGGTTAATAACTTTATTATAGTGGTGGTGAAGTTGGGGGCGGAAGATTAGGGGTTAATAACTATACTGTAGGGTTCGGCGATGTTGGGGGCAGCAGATTAGGGGTTCATAAGTATAATGTAGGTGGAGGCAGTGTCCGGAGCGGCAGATTAGGGCTTAATAATATTAATGCAGGTGTCGGCGGCGGGAGATTAGGGGTTAGTAAGTGTAAGATATGGGGTGTTTAGACTAGGGGTTCATGTTAGGGTGTTAGGTGCAGACATAAAATATATTTCCCCATAGGAAACAATGGGACTGTTTTAGGAGCTGAACGCTGCTTTTTTGCAGGTGTCTCTTTCAGACGAATCTGCCCCATTCTGGGGAAATCGTGCACAAGCACGTTTAGCCAGCTCACCGCTACCGTAAGCAGCGCTGGTATTGAGGTGAGATGTGGAGCAAAATTTTGCTCTCCGCTCACTTTTTAGAGGCTAACGCCGGGTTGAAAAAAACCTGTAATACCAGCGTTGTTTGTAGGTGAGCGGTGAGCTGGAACTGAGCGTTGGCACCGCAAGCCTTACCGACAAAAACTCGTAATCTAGCCTATGGTTTTTAACCTGCTATCACACACGGTAATCCTGAAAATCTTGCCTGCTATGGAGGCCTATTTATATCTGTCTGCAAAAGAGATAAGATAAACCTTAAAGAGACTCTTAAAGGGGAGCATCTGTGGACTGCAAAACAATTTAAATTTTGCAAGATATTATGCGTGCTTTTGAAAACCTTTCATTTGTGTACAGATGTTTTCCAGTAAAGTGAATGATAGCGGCTAAATAATAAATATATATATATATATATATATATATATATATATATATATATATATATATATATGTGTATATATATATATATATATATATATATATATATATATATAATCTGTGTGTATGTATATGTGTGTATATATATGTATATATATGTATGTGTGTATATATATATATATATATATAATGACCCTTTAAAGATTGTTTTTCCCTTTCCAATTAATAACTAGATAACTACTGAGAGGATGGGTCTCCAGTAGCCAGTGTCAATATATTTATGCGGCTATTTATTATGCATTAAGAGATTCATTATTAAAATGCTCAGATTATTTGTCTCCATTCACTTATTGTTTATTTTATAGATTAAAGTAAAAAAAAACTTTTTTCCTAACACTAACCTGGTGCCATTTATATAACTAAGTAAGCGAGGCAGTAAATAAATAGTTCTGAAATAATTTTATTTTGTTTGGTTGTTTTTTAGTGAATTTCAAGCACGTGTCCACATCCCTGTTTATTTATATGAGTCACTTTAAAGACTCAAGCAAAGCATGGTTGTTCAGATGGCAGCTACTCTTTCAGATTCACCTCAAAGTAGAATAATAAAAATATAATAAAAAATTTCCCTTACCAGAATATTTTATTTTTGGAATGTGGGGTATAAATCCTGCTACTAGGAGGAGGACAAGAACTCACACGAGAGCTGAAATGTCCTCCTATCTCTCCTCAGTTTTTTGGCCTCTCAGGAAAAGGTTGAGAATAGAGGTGTTTAAGCTACTTGCTTATGGATTAATATTTGGGAGTTCAGACCAATGTGAGAGACCCTTTATCCCTGGGGCAAATCATTCACAAAGAAGACAGAAGATATTTCACAGCAGCTAAATGATACAGGGACGTAGGAATACCCTGTTATGTGCACAGTATTTGCCTATGGGACTTCAGCCATAACTACCCTCAGGCATCACAGGAACCTGCCCTTAACCTCCCCCTGTGGGGATTAAGGTATTTCCTGTCAAATCCTCTGCTAAACAAGCACTTGACAAGCCTTCTACTGGACACAGCTTTTCAGGATTGCTGGCAAGATTCAGTGGAATGGGTGTATTTACAGGTAAGTGAAATACTCACATAGCCCACAGATGCACTTTTATCTTTGTCATAGCCGAGGGTTCTTTATCCCTCTAACATACACATTCATGTGCTATCGGTTTAGCCTTTTTTAAATGCTGCTGCTTATGTGTGATGATTTTATAATCTCTCTGTTAGCTCTTGACTGACAAGGACTGCAAATTAGTTATATACAAGGCTGTGTACAAAACTTTACTGGAGCATTCAGAATTTAGCCATAGTTTGAGGCATTTGTTATCCACAAAGTGCCAGCTATGTTTATAAGGAATTACCACTTAACATGGCTGCCAGGGTTTATCTGTGGAGTGCTATTCTGAGGGCGTTTTCTTTCAGTCTCACAGTTAAGAATTTTTCTTTCATATAGGTGGCGAGAGTCCACGAGCTGTTTCGTATGGGGGGTATACATTCCTACTAGAAGGAGGCAAAGTTTCCCAAACCTCAAAAGCCTATAAAACCCCTCCCACCTCACTCATACCTCGGTTTAAACTTTGCCTCCGTTGGAGGTAGTTGAAGAATGATGATGTGCTTGATTTCTTCAGTGAAAGGCGCTTCAGTGTATATTTAAGCCCAGTTCCCCTCAGAGTACAGTGCTTGTCAGAGGGATGTGATTGGAGTACTGCCTCATGAGACATTGTTTTTGCCTCATAGGAAATCCTTCATAGGCTCTTTGTAAATTAGGTTGCAGGGACTGGTCTTCTGCCTCCCTTTACAGATCAACGTTATACTCCTATTCCATTACTTCTGCTGATATGTTTCAGTACTGGATTTGTTTTCTGCTACTAAGTGGACTAGTGTCTATGGGTGAGTATGTTGTATTTTTTAATAGACACTTGCAACTATGTTTAAAAGTTTAACTATATATGTGTATGTAGGCCCTGGGACAGATACTTACTATTCCCCTTGCAATTTTTTTTTGCCAGAATGCGCATAAAATGTTCGTCATAGTTTTGCGCCTTATTACATGCAATAAACGCGTGTCAAAATTGATGCATACTATATGTCAACCTTAACGCAACCTTCGAAAAACAGCGCATGCCGGACTGGTGGCTAGTGTGCTCTTTTTTCAGATGAAATTGTGTTTTGAATTTGCACACACTGACAATTACTGCTTTCCTAGGCTACATTTGCTTAGCGCTTTAACGTTCATGCAGCGCTATATAAAGGGGGCATATGTTTTCCTTTCCTCAAAAAGCTTGCCTTAAGGGGGTAATAATAGTAATTATTGCATCTATTTTTTTTTACTGAAATGTTTTCCATAATGGAGCAGCGCCAATTTGTCCCTAAATTTACCATAGGAACTGAGTCTACTGAACACCTTTCTACCAAAGCTAAGTGCTTATTGTAAAACAACCGAACTAGCTTCTTCGACTCATTTATGTGACTCATGCTTAGATTTTTTTTATTGAATACCAGTCATTCTAATGATGTTTCTATGTGTATGAATGCACCTACTGTCTCCTCCTTACAGACAGATGCAGATGGCGTACTTCCAGCTACGAAAAAGATCCTTACTACTGCCATTATGAAAGCCCTGGTTGCACTACCACCTTTAAATAAGCTAAAAGGGTCAGTTAAAATGTTACCTTTTACTAGTAAAAATACTGAAGTATCTTCGAACTATGAGGATTTCTCTAACAGCGAGGCTCCCTCATCAGACGTAGAACCTGATAATTCCTCCTTTTTATTCAAAATTCAACATATTTGTTCTCTTTTGAAGGAAGTCTTAGTCACTTTGTGGAGTGAAGAAGCTAAACCTTCTGTTGATAATTTAAATTCCATATATAAATATGTTGTCAATCTCCCTGAGATTTTCCCTATACTTGATGCTGTCTCTGATATGATTGCTAAGGAATGGTCTAAGCTAGGTGTCTCTCTCTTAATCCATCTACATGGTTTAAAAAACTATATCCTTTACCTGCTGCTAACTTAGAGTTATGGGAAACGGTTCCCAAAATTGATGGGCCCATTTCCACTCTAGCTAAACGCACTACTATTCCTCTAGAAGACAGTACTTCTTTTAAAGAAAGCTTTAGATAGAAAACTTCAATATTATTTAAGAAGAGCATTTATACATACAGGCTATATACTTAGACCAGCTGTATCTATTGCTGATGTGGCTGCTACTTCTACTTAATGGTTAACCAGTCTTGCACAGAGGTTGTCCGCTGAACCTGAATATTCTAATCTTTTGAATTTACCTCCAAAATGCAAACAATTTTATTTTTTGATGCAGTATTTGATATTATGAAAATTAACATCTAAAGCACGTCTCTAGCTATATTTACCAGAAGAGCCCTATGGCTTAAATCTTGGAATGCTGACATGGTGTCTAAAACTAGATTACTGTCCCTTTCTTTCCAAGGAAATTGTTTGGATCTCAACTGGATTCTATTATTTCTACTATTACTGAAGGTAAGGGAGCTTTTCTTCATCACAACAAAAAGTCAAAAGGGAAATTTTAAAGCTCCCAATCGTTTTTGTTCCTTTCATCAGAATACAGAACAGAAAACAGACTCCTCCCTTAAACCCTCTGCCTCGGTCTGGAGACCCACTTCAAATTGGAACAAATCCAAACAGAATAAGAAATCTAATCCAGCCTCTAAGACTGAATGAATGTATGGTCCCCAACCCAATATTACTGGTAAGGGGCGGATTAAACCTTTTCCATGATGCTTGGTTACAGTCTGTACAAAATCCCTGGATTCAAAACGTTCTTTCTCAGGGATATCAAATTGGATTCAAAATAAGACCCCCCCCCCCCCCCAACACACACACACAGGACAGTTCTTTCTCACCCATATTTCAAAACATCCAAAAATGCTCAGGCTGTTCTTCAATCTGTCTGAGATCTGGAATATATGGTAGTAATTGTTCCAGTACCTTTGCTGGAACAGGGGACAGGATTTTATTCAAATCTCTTCATTGTACTAAAGAAGGAAGACTCTTTCAGACCAATTCTGTATCTGAAAACTCTAAACAAATTTGTAAGAATTCCAACTTTCAAAATGTAAACTATCAGGACTATTCTACCTTTTGTTCAACAAGGTCACTTTATGTCGACAATAGATTTACAGGATGCTTACCTTCACATCCCAATTCACTTAGAACTTTACCAATTTCTGAGGTTTTCTTTCTGGAAAAAAAAATTATCAGTTTTTTGCTCTTCTGTTTGGTCTAGCTACAGCTACAAGACTATTTAACAAGGTTCTTAGTGCCCTTTTATCTGTAACCAGAGCTCAGGGTATTGCAGTATTTATTTACCTGGACGATATCTTGGTACTAACTCAATCTTCTCATTTAGCAGAATCTTTCATACAACAATTGTTGTTGTGTCTTCAAAAACATGGTTGGGGGATCAATTTACCAGAGAGTTCCTTGGTTCCTCATACAAAGGCCACCTTTTTAGGCTTCCAGATAGATAGCTTCAGTGTCCATGTCTCTTTCCCTGACAGAAAAGAGACAAATAAAATGGATATCAGATTGTCTGAACCTTCAGACTCTCTCATTCCCTTCAGTCTCTCTCATTCCCTTCAGTCTCTCTCATTCCCTTCAGTCTCTCTCATTCCCTTCAGTCTCTCTCATTCCCTTCAGTCTCTCTCATTCCCTTCAGTCTCTCCCATTCCCTTCAGTCTCTCCCATTCCCTTCAGTCTCTCCCATTCCCTTCAGTCTCTCCCATTCCCTTCAGTCTCTCCCATTCCCTTCAGTCTCTCCCATTCCCTTCAGTCTCTCTCATTCCCTTCAGTCTCTCTGTGTATGGAAGTACTAGGCCTCATGATTGCAACTTCGGACGAAATTCGATTTCATATGAGACATCTGTCATGTGTAGACAACTGGTGGGTAGACTACTTCAGTCGTCTGTCCCTACATCCAGGAGAGTGGTCTTTCCACCAATATGTATTCTATCTGATTGTGAAACATTGGGGCCTATCAGAAATAGATCGGACGTCCTCTCGTTTGAACAAACTCCCCAGGTACCTTGTGAGGTCTAGGGATCCTCAGGCAGAGGTATCGGATGCTCTAGCAGTTCCTTGGATTTTCCAGCCTGCATGTATATTTCCCCCTCTGTTCCTACTCACCAGAGTGATTTCCAAGATAAAATTGAAATAGTCATTTGTAATCCTAATAGCCCCAGCATGGCCTCACATGATTTGGTTTGTGGACCTGGTCCGAATGTCCACTTGCCCGCCTTGGCCTCTTCCTCTAAGGCGGGACCTTCTGTCTCAAGGTCTTTTCTTCCATCCAGATCTAAAGTCTCTACACTTGATGGTATGAAAATTGTACTCTTTTCTTTCATGTAATTGGCAAGAGTCCATTAGTGACATATGGGATATACAATCCTACCAGGAGGGGCAAAGTTTCCCAAACCTCAAAATGACTATAAATACACCCCTCACCACACCCACAATTCAGTTTTTACAAACTTTGCCTCCTATGGAGGTGGTGAAGTAAGTTTGTGCTAAGATTTCTACGTTGATATGCGCTTCTCAGCATTGTTGAAGCCCGATTCCTCTCAGAGTACAGCGAATGTCAGAGGGACGTGACGGGAGTATCACTTATTTGAATACAATGATTTCCCTAACAGGGGTCTATTTCATAGGTTCTCTGTTATCGGTCGTAGAGATTCATCTCCTACCTCCCTTTTCAGATTGACTATATACTCTCAATTTACCTCTACTAAGGACAAAGGATAAAAGGTTTTATTTGCTCAACGCGTTTCCCCCACTCAATACTTGGTTTTACTTACCTGTTTTACTTGTTTTAATGTATGCTCTTGATAAAGACGTGTAATACGTTGAAACGCGTTGAGCAAATAAAACCTTGTATCCTTTGTTGAAAGATTGTCAAGATCTTGTTTTGCTGTGCTGAGCTGGAATCTCCTTATTTATGGAGTAAGTTACTACATTTTTTTCAATTACACACTGGATACTTTTGTCATTTGGGTCTCTATTCATTTATAGTCCACTTTTGGATTAACCTGAAAATTCAGTATTTGACTCCAGGAACCTGTGGACTCTTGCCATCTGACGCTACGTTCCCTTTCAGCTGTAAAGATTCATCTTATGGAGTGAGTATACTGCACCCATATTAATTGGCTCCAATATATGCATCAAGCCTTTTCTCTTGTTAAGTGTAGTCAGTCCACGGGTCATCCATTACTTATGGAATATATCTCTTCCTAACAGGAAGCTGCAAGAGGATCACCCAGCAGAGCTGCTACATAGCTCCTCCCCTCACATGTCATATTCAGTCATTCTCTTGCAGCCTAACTAGATAGGTTGCTGTGAGAGGTCTGTGGTGTTTTTTAACTTAGTTTATTTCTACAATCAAAAGTTTATTTTAAATGGCACCGGAGTGTGCTGTTTATTCTCAGGCAGCATTAGAAGAAGAATCTGCCTGCGTTTTCTATGATCTTAGCAGACGTAATTATGAACAAGCTTAAAGCACTTAAGCTAGCTAATGCATTTGTTTCTGATGCCGTCGTACATTTAACCAAACTTACGGCTAAGAACTCCGGATTCGCCATCCAAGCGCGCAGAGCGCTATGGCTTAAATCCTGGTCAGCTGACGTGACTTCTAAATCTAAATTGCTTAATATTCCTTTCAAAGGGCAGACCTTATTCGGGCCCGGCTTGAAAGAAATTATAGCTGACATTACGGGAGGTAAGGGCCATGCTCTACCTCAGGACAGGGCCAAATCAAAGGCCAAACAGTCTAATTTTCGTGCCTTTCGTAACTTCAAGGCTGGAGCAGCATCAACTTCCTCCGCTCCAAAACAGGAAGGAGCTGTTGCTCGTTACAGGCAGGGCTGGAAAGTTAGCCAGTCCTGGAACAAGGGCAAGCAGACCAAGAAACCCGCTGCTGCCCCCAAGACAGCATGAAGAGAGGGCCCCCTATCCGGAAACGGATCTAGTGGGGGGCAGACTTTCTCTCTTCGCCCAGGCTTGGGCAAGAGATGTCCAGGATCCCTGGGCGTTGGAGATCATATCTCAGGGATATCTCCTGGACTTCAAAACTTCTCCTCCACGAGGGAGATTTCATCTTTCAAGGTTATCAGCAAACCAAATAAAGAAAGAGGCGTTTCTACGCTGTGTACAAGACCTTTTACTTATGGGGGTGATCCACCCAGTTCCGCGGACGGAACACGGGCAGGGATTCTATTCAAATCTATTTGTGGTTCCCAAGGAGGAGGGAACCTTCAGACCAATCTTGGACTTAAAAATCCTAAACAAATTTCTAAGAGTTCCATCATTCAAGATGGAAACTATTCAAACCATCCTTCCCATGATCCAAGAGGGTCAGTACATGACCACAGTAGATTTAAAGGATGCCTACCTTCACATACCGATTCACAAGGATCATTATCGGTACCTAAGATTTGCTTTCCTAGACAGGCATTACCAGTTTGTAGCTCTTCCCTTCGGATTAGCTACGGCTCCAAGAATCTTTACAAAAGTTCTGGGCTCACTTCTGGCGGTACTAAGACCGCGAGGCATAGCGGTGACTCCGTACCTAGACGACATTCTGATACAAGCGTCAAGTTTTCAAACTGCCAAGTCTCATACAGAGATAGTTCTGGCATTTCTGAGGTCGCATGGGTGGAAGGTGAACGTGGAAAAGAGTTCTCTATTACCACTTACAAGAGTTCCCTTTCTAGGGACTCTTATAGATTCTGTAGAGATGAAAATTTACCTGACAGAGGCCAGGTTATCAAAACTTCTAAATGCTTGCCGTGTCCTTCATTCCATTCCACACCCGTCAGTAGCTCAGTGCATGGAAGTAATCGGCTTAATGGTAGCGGCAATGGACATAGTACCATTTGCGCGCCTGCATCTCAGACCGCTGCAATTGTGCATGCTAAGTCAGTGGAACGGGGATTACTCAGATTTGTCCCCCTACTAAGTCTGGATCAAGAGACCAGAGATTCTCTTCTATGGTGGCTCTCTCGGCCACATCTGTCCAAGGGGATGACCTTTCGCAGGTCAGATTGGACGATTGTAACAGACGCCAGCCTTCTAGGCTGGGGCGCAGTCTGGAACTCCCTGAAAGCTCAGGGATTATGGACTCAGGAGGAGAAACTCCTCCCAATAAATATTCTGGAATTAAGAGCAATATTCAATGCTCTCCTAGCTTGGCCTCAGTTAGCAACTCTGAGGTTCATCAGATTTCAGTCGGACAACATCACGACTGTGGCTTACATCAACCATCAAGGGGGAACCAGAAGTTCCCTAGCGATGTTGGAAGTCTCAAAGATAATTCGCTGGGCAGAGTCTCACTCTTGCCACCTGTCAGCGATTTACATCCCAGGCGTAGAGAACTGGGAGGCGGATTTTCTAAGTCGCCAGACTTTTCATCCTGGGGAGTGGGAACTTCATCCGGAGGTCTTTGCTCAACTGATTCTTCGTTGGGGCAAACCAGATCTGGATCTCATGGCGTCTCGCCAGAACGCCAAGCTTCCTTGTTACGGATCCAGGTCCAGGGACCCGGGAGCGGTGCTGATAGATGCTCTGACAGCCCCTTGGGTCTTCAACATGGCTTATGTGTTTCCACCATTCCCGATGCTTCCTCGTTTGATTGCCAAGATCAAACAGGAGAGAGCTTCGGAGATCCTGATAGCGCCTGCGTGGCCACGCAGGACTTGGTATGCAGACCTAGTGGACATGTCGTCCTGTCCACCGTGGTCTCTACCTCTGAGACAGGACCTTCTAATTCAGGGTCCTTTCAAACATCCAAATCTAATTTCTCTGAGGCTGACTGCATGGAGATTGAACGCTTGATTCTATCAAAGCGTGGCTTCTTGGAGTCGGTTATTGATACCTTAATACAGGCTAGGAAGCCTGTTACCAGAAAAATTTACCATAAGATATGGCGTAAATATTTATATTGGTGCGAATCCAAGAGTTACTCATGGAGTAAGGTTAGGATTCCTAGGATATTGTCCTTTCTACAAGAGGGTTTAGAAAAGGGCTTATCTGCTAGTTCGTTAAAGGGACAGATTTCTGCTCTGTCTATTCTTCTACACAAACGTCTGGCTGAAGTTCCAGACGTTCAGGCTTTAACTAGGATTAAGCCTTTGTTTAAGACTGTTGCTCCGCCGTGGAGCTTAAACTTAGTTCTTAATGTTCTTCAAGGCGTTCCATTTGAACCCCTTCATTCCATTGATATCAAGCTGTTATCCTGGAAGGTTTTGTTTTTGATGGCTATTTCCTCGGCTCAAAGAGTATCTGAGTTATCTGCCTTACATTGTGATTCTCCTTATCTGATTTTTCATTCAGACAAGGTAGTTCTGCGTACTAAACCTGGGTTCTTACCTAAGGTAGTTACTAACAGGAATATCAATCAAGAGATTGTTGTTCCATCACTGTGTCCTAACCCTTCTTCAAAGAAGGAACGACTTTTGCATAATTTGGACGTAGTCCGTGCCCTGAAGTTCTATTTGCAGGCAACTAAAGATTTTCGTCAAAGTTCTTCCCTGTTTGTCGTT
This sequence comes from Bombina bombina, assembly GCF_027579735.1. Classification (NCBI taxonomy): domain Eukaryota; kingdom Metazoa; phylum Chordata; class Amphibia; order Anura; family Bombinatoridae; genus Bombina; species Bombina bombina. Next base: position 1,015,390,617 of record NC_069501.1, read on the forward strand.
TACTCTGGACAGAGAAGAGGTCAAAAGGCTTCGGCTACCTCTCTCTCTTTTTGGCTTCGTAGCATAATACGTTTAGCCTATGAGACTGCTGGACAGCAGCCTCCTGAAAGGATTACAGCTCATTCTACTAGAGCTGTGGCTTCCACCTGGGCCTTTAAAAATGAGGCCTCTGTTGATCAGATTTGCAAGGCTGCGACTTGGTCTTCGCTTCACACCTTTTCAAAATTTTACAAATTTGACACTTTTGCTTCTTCGGAGGCTATTTTTGGGAGAAAGGTACTTCAGGCAGTGGTTCCTTCTGTTTAATGTTCCTGCCTTGTCCCTCCCTTCATCCGTGTACTTTAGCTTTGGTATTGGTATTCCATAAGTAATGGATGACCCGTGGACTGACTACACTTAACAAGAGAAAACATAATTTATGCTTACCTGATAAATTTATTTCTCTTGTAGTGTAGTCAGTCCACGGCCCGCCCTGTTTTTAAGGCAGACCTAAATTTTAATTAAACTCCAGTCACCACTGCACCCTATGGTTTCTCCTTTCTCGTCTGCTTTGGTCGAATGACTGAATATGACATGTGAGGGGAGGAGCTATGTAGCAGCTCTGCTGGGTGATCCTCTTGCAGCTTCCTGTTAGGAAGAGATATATTCCATAAGTAATGGATGACCCGTGGACTGACTACACTACAAGAGAAATAAATTTAACAGGTAAGCATAAATTATGTTTCTCTTGTTAAGTGTATCCAGTCCACGGATCATCCATTACTTATGGGATATTAACTCCTCCCCAACAGGAAGTGCAAGAGGATTCACCCAGCAGAGCTGCTATATAGCTCCTCCCCTAACTGCCATTACCAGTCATTCTCTTGCACCCAACGAATAGATAGGATGTGTGAGAGGACTGTGGTGATTATACTTAGTTTCATACCTTCAATCAAAAGTTTGTTATTTTATAATAGCACCGGAGTGTGTTATTCCTTCTCTGGTAGAATTTGAAGAAGAATCTACCTGAGTTTTTCTATGATTTTAGCCGGAGTAGTTAAGATCATATTGCTGTTTCTCGGCCATCTGAGGAGAGGTAAACTTCAGATCAGGGGACAGCGGGCAGATTAATCTGCAAAAAGGTATGTAGCAGCTTATTATTTTCTGACAATGGAATTGATGAGAAAATTCTGCTATACCGATATAATGTAAACTCAGCCTTAAATGCAGTAGCAGCAACTGGTATCAGGCTGTCATGTATGTATATTTTACACTTCAGTATTCTGGGGAATGGCACTTCACTGGAATTATACTGTATGCATAAAACTTTAGCCTAATTTGCAGGGACTAGCAACAGGCTTTTTAATAACACTCAATTTATTAATGTTAAACGTTTTTTGCTGGCATGTAAAATCATTTAATTTTCTTTGGTACTGGGTGAAAAAATGTTTTGGGCACTATTTTTTTCCACTTGGCAGTCGTTTTATTTAATTTATGACAGTTTACTGATCTCTCTCACTGTTGTGTGAGGGGGAGGGACCTTTTTTGGTGCTTTTGCTACGCATCAAAAAATTCAGTCAGAAGTTTATTGTCTTCCCTGCATGATCCGGTTCATCTCTACAGAACTCAGGGGTCTTCAAAACTTGTTTTGAGGGAGGTAATCACTCACAGCAGAGCTGTGAGATTGTAGTTGACTGTGATAAAAAAAAAACGTTTATTTCTGTATTTTTTTTTTTTTTTTCTGCTATCAGGGTTAGTTATCCTTTGCTAATGGGAGCAATCCTTTGCTAAAATTGTGTTTTTTACAAAGATTTGATGCTATAACTTTTCAGTTTATTAATTTTCAACTGTCATAACTTTTTCTGTGCTTCTTATAGGCACAGTACGTTTTCATATTATAGTAAATTACTTGAAAAGTATTTCCAAGTTGCTAGTTTATTTGTTAGTGTGTTAAACATGTCTGATTCAGAGGAAGATATCTGTGCTATATGTGCTAAAGCCAAAGTGGAGCCCAATAGAAATTTATGTACTAACTGTATTGATGCTACTTTAAATAAAAGTCAATCTGTACAAATTGAACATATTTCACCAAACAACGAGGGGAGAGTTATGCCGACTAACTCGCCTCACGTGTCAGTACCTGCATCTCCCGCTCGGGAGGTGCGTGATATTGTAGCGCCGAGTACATCTGGGCGGCCATTACAAATCACATTACAGGATATGGCTACTGTTATGACTGAAGTTTTGGCTAAATTACCAGAACTAAGAGGTAAGCGTGATCACTCTGGGGTGAGAACAGAGTGCGCTGATAATATTAGGGCCATGTCAGACACTGCGTCACAATTTGCAGAACATGAGGACGGAGAGCTTCATTCTGCGGGTGACGGTTCTGATCCAAACAAACTGGATTCAGATATTTCAAATTTTAAATTTAAGCTGGAAAACCTCCGTGTATTACTAGGGGAGGTGTTAGCGGCTCTGAATGATTGTAACACAGTTGCAATACCAGAGAAAATGTGTAGGTTGGATAAATATTTTGCGGTACCGGCGAGTACTGACGTTTTTCCTATACCTAAGAGACTTACTGAAATTGTTACTAAGGAGTGGGATAGACCCGGTGTGCTGTTCTCACCCCCTCCGATATTTAGAAAGATGTTTCCAATAGACGCCACCACGCGGGACTTATGGCAAACGGTCCCTAAGGTGGAGGGAGCAGTTTCTACTTTAGCTAAGCGTACCACTATCCCGGTGGAGGATAGCTGTGCCTTTTCAGATCCAATGGATAAAAAGTTAGAGGGTTACCTTAAGAAAATGTTTGTTCAACAAGGTTTTATATTGCAACCTCTTGCATGCATTGCGCCTGTCACGGCTGCAGCAGCATTTTGGTTTGAGTCTCTGGAAGAGACACTTGAATCAGCTCCATTAGATGAGATTACACACAAGCTTAAAGCCCTTAAGTTAGCTAACTCATTTATTTCAGATGCCGTAGTACATTTAACTAAACTTACGGCTAAGAATTCCGGATTCGCCATTCAGGCACGCAGAGCACTGTGGCTAAAATCCTGGTCAGACAGTGGGCCCAACATCACCTACTCAGGACCATAAATCCCTACTGCAAGAACTTAAATCTTTCTTTCTCCCAAAAATGGATTCCCTACAATCGGGGGTAGACACACTCACAAGTGAGGTCCGCCAGTTCTCCTCCCGCATAAGTGCAGCTGAGAACCGCATTTCAGATGTCGAAGATAGGCAGGTCACCTCTGAAGCATCACTTAAGCAATTACTAAAACAAAATCAAATTCTGCGTGAGAGGGTCGACGACTTAGAGAACAGAAGTCGGCGCAATAACCTGCGCATTGTAGGGGTCCCTGAGTCAGTGAAAGGGAAAGACCTCTTGGAGTTTACTGCCCTCACATTCCCCAAATTGCTGGGTCTACCCCCTGATATCCTGCCTATCGATGTGGAGAGAGCCCATAGAGTAGGGCCTGAAAGGACTCTTGAACATGCTAACCAGAAACCCAGACAGGTCATTTTGAAATGTTTAAACTTTCAGGAAAAACTTAAACTCCTCAGGGCTTACAGATCTCATAAAGAAGTTATCTTTGAACATTCCAAGCTATTGTTGTTCCAGGACTTCTCTGTTGAAGTAACAAAACAAAGGAAGGAGTTTGCTCCCTTGTGCTCGCAACTACACGAACAGGGTCGCCAAGTGGCCTTACTCTTCCCTGCCAAGCTGCGCCTTCAAACGCCCCATGGCATAAAATACTTCCACTCCCCTCTAGCTCTACGCAGTTATTTGGCTACTGAAGACCGTCAGCCGGCTGCTTGACCAGCTACAGGAGTTCTGAACGACCCTAGACTTTCACACTGAACTGTGTTAAATAATGGAGAGGTTATTTACCTATTCACTGTACATAGCCTTGGTCATGATAATAGCTGAGGTCTGGCTCCTAAAGGAGCATATCTGTTTAGATAAAAAACCTGAGTTTAGAAAGTTGAAAACATGGAAATTTATAATGTGCAATGTTGGCTGGGCATTTGTCTACTTTTGTGTTGTCCTAACTTTTCTCTTTTCATTCCAGCTAGTGTCTGTGGTCTTTGTGACAATTGCTCTGTTTGACATAATGATCGCCTATAATCCTGTCAATTGGCCCGTTTGTCATGTGGGGGGGGGAGGGGGAAGGGATATGTTAATGTTTATGCTCTTTTTGACAGGTTTAGTTACCTTCATGTTTCAGACACGAACCCACCTGATGATACACGAAAAGGATTTGCAAGTATATTTAAATTGTTTTACTCTAGCGCAAGGTTTCCTGAAACAGCTCATATAAGTATTGCCCATGCACACGAATGGGGGGGGGGTGAGTGGAATCAGGGGAACCTCCCATTGCTTGTTTTCATGTATTTTAGAAAAGGGCTACTTAAACATATCGCCTTGCTTACCAACCTGTTGCTTGTTTGGTGGTCCCCTGTGACCCTGCACTACCTCTACCACACAAGCACTTTGATACTTGCACTGTTATTACTAACCTTGCTCTTTTTCAGGTGCAATAGAAAAAGGTTTTCTAATTGTAACGTTTCTCTAGCTAATTCAATATTTGTTGTACTGTTGCCTTTGCATATATGTTACAAGCCTATGAAACTGCTGGCGGTTCAGCCGTCTGTCTTTATACATTCTGCTAGGAGGGTTTACACGGGTGTTGATATTGTGGGTTTTGTTTTGTTCTGTTTTGTTTCGTTTTGTTTTGGGGTTTTTTTTTGTTTTTTTTTTTCTCCCTCTCTCTTTCTCTCCCTCCCTCTCTCTCCCTCTCTCTTCTTCTCAACCCTCCCATCCCCTCCTTGTCTCCCCGCCCCTCCCCCTCCTTGGGCTATGTCCCGGTTCAGCAACCCTCCATGCTACCCTAAGTTAGTCTCCTATGCCCCTTAAAATTCTGACCTGGAACGTGGGAGGTATCAACTCCCCCGTTAAGAGGCGGGCAATACTTACGCACCTAAGGAGATTGGGTGCGGATATAGCCCTATTACAGGAAACTCATCTGTTAGATGAGGAACATTCTAAACTACAGAGGGATTGGGTGGGCCATGTGCTCTATAATTCACACACTAGTGCCAGTAGAGGTCTAGCTATCTTACTTGGCAAACGACTTCAGGTGACTGTTAATCATACATATCTAGATAGTGATGGCAGATTTATGATCCTACAGGCAGACATCAATGATGTCAAGTATGTATTCTGCAACATTTACGCCCCTAATCACAGATCAACGTATTTTTGGAGGCACTTAACCCAAATACTTTGCCCGTATATGGATTCAAGACTGATTATAGGCGGAGACTTCAATATCTCCCCCTCACACATGCTGGATAGAGCCTGGCTGGGCACTCATCTAGTGAAAGACCCTAAGAAAAATTACAAAGCGAGATATGAATCCAAGATTTTTGATATGCTGGAGACACACCTTAACACGTGTGATGTCTGGAGATTACTCCATCCAGAGGGCAAGGACTACACTTGCCTAGCCAAGGCCAAACACACTTTATCAAGGATTGACCTGTTCTTGGTCTCTAAGCCCCTGATTTCTCAGGTTCAGACCTGCACTATACATGATATTGTCCTATCCGATCATGCACCAGTTGCATTGATCTTGGGCGCACATGGTCCAAGAGCAAACAGGAATACTCTCAGATTCCCTACATACCTAGCCTCCTCGGAGGCCTTTGTCAAATTTCTACAACAGGCCTGGACCGACTACTATACCGACAACAGGGCACATATAGATAACGCCCAGCTTTTCTGGGAGACAGCAAAATCGGTTCTATCCGGCTCCATAATTTCATACATCTCAAAAATTAAATACAAAACGCAACTCAGATACCTGGACCTTAACAAAACGCTGTCCCGGGCCTACCAAGCCCATTGCTCTCTCCGTACCTCTGATACGCATGAGAGATACGTGGCCAGTAAGGCTGAATTGGAAGCGTTCATGAGACATCAGGCGGCCTCAGGCTTGCTAAAGATGGCTGGTAAATATTACAGATTTGGTAATAGGCCAGGTAAAATGCTGGCGGCACTAACTAAACCAAAGTTTTCAAGGTCTAACATTGCGGCACTTAAACATAACGGGCGCACACACACTTCCCCCGAGGAAATTGCAGATTGCTTCACTCAGTATTTCACACGACTTTACACGTGTCAGGACTCCCCTGACCCGGCCTCCAAAAATCACTTCTGGCAAGATCTTAAACTGCCTCAATTAACTCAAGACCAGATGGATGCTATGAATGCTCCCATCACGTTGGAGGAGGTCTCGTTTACCTTGAAGTCTCTCCCTGTCGGGAAGGCGCCGGGACCGGATGGTCTTCCGGCCGACTTCTACAGAATCCTATTACCACAAATTGGCTCCTCACTGACCAAGCTCTTCAATGCCTTCTTTCATGAGGAGGCATTGCCTTCTCGGGATTTCACCTCTGCTCACATCACCCTGATTCCCAAGCCGGGTAAAGAACACTCTCTTCCTGAATCGTATCGCCCCATCTCCCTTCTCAACACCGACTATAAACTCTTTATGAAAATAATGGCCAACAGATTAAAAACCTCCCTCCCCCAATTGGTTCACCCAGACCAGACGGGTTTCGTGTTTAAACGATCCTCGGTAACTAATCTCCGCAAGGTGCTTCATGTCATTGACCACTACTGGTCCTTGGGCAAGAGGGGAGAGGGATCCACTGCGGCGGAGGCCTTCCTGCTATCGCTTGATGCGGAGAAGGCCTTCGACCGTGTGGAGTGGCCCCACCTGATAGATACGATGCAACGGTTCAACTTTAATGGCCCCTTTTTAGATATGATTCGTAAAGTGTACCACGCCCCAATGGCTCGAGTTCTGGTTAATGGTCTCTTTTCCTCAGATTTCCAGCTGCAGCGAGGCACTAGACAGGGGTGTCCCCTGTCGCCCCTTCTGTTTAACCTGGCTCTTGAGCCTCTGGCCATCAAACTGAGGGACTCTTTTCCGGGCATTGTACTGGGAAATAACCCGATTCAAATAGCCCTATATGCGGACGATATGCTACTCTTTGTAGACTCACCCTCCAAACACATACCGCGTATAATGCAGACTATCTCCGAGTTCGGAAATTTCTCGGGATATAAAATCAACACCTCCAAATCGGAGATCCTATGGCTTAACAAACATCCCGATTCCGGTTCCTCCTTCCCGTTTGTGGAGGTGCCGGGGGCACTCACATATCTTGGCATCAAGGTTCATAAAGACCCCCACAAGATGTATACGCTCAACATTTCTGAGAGATGTAAGAGCTTAGCCACACAACTCCATAGCTGGAACACTCTCCCACTGGGTTTATCGGGCAGGGCCAGCCTGGTCAAGATGACCCTACTACCAAAAATATTATACCCTTTGTTGATGCTGCCCTTCCTTATAACCAAGGGCGATTTGGCCATATGGAATAAAGCTATGTCCGCCTTCATCTGGAAAGGTAGGAAGCCCCGCGTAGCTCTGGAGAAGCTTCAGCTCCCCTTTCTCAGTGGTGGTCTGGGAATCCCTAACTTAAAGCTTTATAATTGGGCGACCCTAGCCAGATTGGTAACTGATTGGCAACTGGGCACCTCCCACTTTTGTGTGGCTCCATTAGAAGAAGCGTATCTGGCTCCCATCGCTCTAGCATATCTCCCTTATGCCCCACTGAAGGACATTCCACAATCCATAGCTTCCAGTGTCCTATATAAGGACCCCCTGAGAGCGTGGCAATTAATCCATAAACATATGGGAATTCTTCACCCCCCCTTAAAGTTTCTGCCACTCGTAGGCAACCCGGATTTCCCGGCAGGGAATGAATATAAACCTTTCCATATTTGGAAATCTCTGGGACTCGGGACAGTGGGTGATGTGGTAGACCCATTGTTGCACACGGTTAGATCTTTCCAAGAACTCAAAACCAAATTCGCCATTCCCAACAAGCACTTTTATGCATATTTGCAGGTGCGGCACTATGTCACGAGCCTCATGCTCGCTAACACGGACTTCTGGAATAGATCTCCCTTTGCTGTCTCTCAGACCATGTTTCAACTGGGTTGTTTCTCAATTTCAGACTTCTATAAACAACTAATAAAGCGTAAAGAACCAACTATACAGACACAGATCCTTACTAACTTACAATTAGACACTGCCCCGACATTGACGATACAAAACATAACAGATAGCATAGAATCAGCTAGATCAGCTACACTAGCAATACCACTTAGAGAATCCCAGCTCAGGATGCTACACAGAGACTACATCACCCCTCACAGATTGTCGAAATGGAAACCTGAGCAGCCTGATGCATGTGTTAAATGTAGTGAAGGATCCCCTTCACTACAGCATTATTTTTTCCTTTGCCCGCAGATTAGACAGTTCTGGGGGCAATTACAACACTGGCTGAGAATCACATTTAAAATTGAGATTGAAATAGGGGTGAATAATGTGTTTGTTTTTGGATGGGAGGCTGAGCATAAACGGCTTCACAAACTTCTCACCCTATGTACACTCCTGGCCCGCAGCTGCATATTAGAGAGATGGCTTTCTAGAAAACCACCCACGATAGCCCAGTTCAGGCTTCGCCTGATGAAACAGCTCTTCGTGGAACAGCATGACACTAAACTTAACACTAAGCTTAGATTACAACCCTTCCTTAAAAAATGGAAGCCCTTTGTTATGACCTTACAACCTACCCTGCAACGACAAATTCTTGGGCCCTTTGTTCAACTAGAATCTATGCAGCTAGCAAACCTGAGAGGTGAGTGGCAGGAGCTCATGGAACCCCCTATAGATGCCCCTGGTGCGGTTTTCCGGGAGGAAATGTTGTTCTAACCTGACACGCAACAATCTAATGAATCATAATACCTCACATCCTGCAATACTCCGTCCGCTTGGTGTTCGGGTGGGGACTACACGTCCCCCAATTCCCCTCCCGTGATACCTCATTACCTACCTGTTTCCCACTCCATCTTCCCTCCACTCCTTTCTTTCTTCCCCCACCCCCTTTTTAATATAATTAATTTTTTTTTTTTTTTTTTTTTGGGGGGCGGGTTGACTGAAACTACGGTTAAACATTGTTTATTTGTTAATTTGTTAATTTAATTTAATTGTTTTGATGTCTTCAACAAAAAATGGGGAGAGATTGCTTCACATAGATAAAAAAAAAAAAAAAAACACAAGCCCCTATACTGCATGCATTTTGCTTATATGTTATGATAAATCCACTTCTCTAGGCAACTCATCGCAAACTTGGTCAAATATGTATAGATTGGTTAAATCTGCGGTCTGCGCACCGCTCTTGTTTGCCTCGTTATCATGTCTTGTGAATGTATTATCTTTCCCTGCTAATAAAGACGAATTTAAAAAAAAAAAAAAAAAAATCCTGGTCAGCTGACGTTACTTCTAAATCTAAATTGCTTAATATACCTTTCAAAGGGCAGACCTTATTCGGGCCCGGGTTGAAAGAAATTATCGCTGACATTACAGGAGGTAAAGGCCATGCCCTGCCTCAAGACAGAGCCAAACCTAAGGCTAGACAGTCTAATTTTCGTTCCTTTCGTAATTTCAAAGCAGGAGCAGCATCAACTTCCTCTGCACCAAAACAGGAAGGAGCTGTTGCTCGCTACAGACAAGGCTGGAGACCTAACCAGTCCTGGAACAAGGGCAAGCAGGCCAGGAAACCTGCTGCTGCCCCTAAGACAGCATGAATCGAGGGCCCCCGATCCGGGAACGGATCTAGTGGGGGGCAGACTTTCTCTCTTCGCCCAGGCTTGGGCAAGAGATGTCCAGGATCCCTGGGCGTTAGAGATCATATCTCAGGGATACCTTCTAGACTTCAAATTCTCTCCCCCAAGAGGGAGATTTCATCTGTCAAGGTTGTCAACAAACCAAATAAAGAAAGAGGCGTTTCTACGCTGCGTACAAGATCTTTTATTAATGGGAGTGATCCATCCGGTTCCGCGGTCGGAACAAGGACAAGGGTTTTACTCAAATCTGTTTGTGGTTCCCAAAAAAGAGGGAACTTTCAGGCCAATCTTGGATTTAAAGATCCTAAACAAATTCCTAAGAGTTCCATCGTTCAAAATGGAAACTATTCGGACAATTTTACCCATGATCCAAAAGGGTCAGTACATGACCACAGTGGATTTAAAGGATGCTTACCTTCACATACCGATTCACATTTC